>NW_021636874.1:0-73306 GCF_004799145.2 Neltuma alba
TTGTAAGTGGGATCGAAATAGTGACTTTTCATTAACAAAGAAGCTTTCATGCCATTAGGCTTAACAAGGCCTTTAGCTAAAAGTATATTTATTTTGACATTAACAAGTGTTACAACTCATAAACATGTCAGTTTCACAGTCGCTAACCAATCACATGGGTATTTAACTATTTATATCATTACAGTTTAAACTTCAGCAAACCCCGGCCTGAAAAACATCCAACTTCAATCCAAGCCAAAATATTGGAAATACGAAAAATATCCTGCTCCACAAACTAGGGGCAGACTTCTCTCTAGAGGAAAGACACGTCTCCCCTTCTAAATTATCTTCATGCAATTCAATAAAGGAAGCAAACCAAACACGAGTCGCATTAGAATTATAAATCATCCTCATTAAGCAGCCGAAAACACAGGATAGGAAAGGAACCATACCTATTTCATAAAATATATCATTTACATTGGCTGCAGTTTTGGCAGAGGTCTCCATGAAAAAGAGACCATTTTCCTCAGCATATACACGGGCCTCCTGCAATGCCAATATTAGAAATAATGAGCTGGTGAATAAAGAAATTGCCCAATCATGAAAGAAGAGTATAAGCATACTGCTATAACGTATCACCAGAATTGCAGCTCGATCAGATTGTGAAAGGAAATAGAATTCTTAATTAATAAGATCATACATCCTGATAGGAATAGCCAAAAATAGTAATACTTACTTCAGCTGTCACTTGCCTCTTATCTTCCAGGTCAGCTTTGTTACCAGCAAGAGCCATAACCATATTAGGGTTCCCTGCAACAACCAAATTGAATTCATTCATTAAATTTCTACTTATGCGGACCTAGACCCCATACTCCGAAAGTAAGGCCTAAAGGGTTGGATCTTATCAAGAGGATATCAACTTTAAATTAAAACTACAAGGAATCTGCCCACTGTTATTTCTCGAGTCATAACACCTGTGACCAATTCCATAATGTAGGAGTCATAGAAGATCGGTGATAGTGAAGCATCAGAAGCATATATATATATATATATGTATATGTATGTATATATAGGTAAATTACATATTATTTAATGCCTTAGAAAGTGGGAATTTGAGGAAAACACACGTCAGAAAATAACGCAGGGAGAAATTGAAGAAGATAATACACATTAGGTGACAGCACGTCTTTAGGCATTATTTTTTTTTGGGGGGGGGGTTTCGGTCTTTAGGCATTAGTTTTAAATAATAACTAATACCATACATTTGTTAGAGTTCCCTTTTTTCTTTCTTGTCTTTTTTGTCTAACGTTGTGATTAGGCTATCATTGTGGGCTTATTTGTAGCTTCCCTTAAAACAGCCCATTCTCTCTCTCATTCTCATCAACTTTCGCACCCTAACCATCCATTCTAGATCACTGCCACGGAACAAAACGACTAATCTATACTTTCCCCCATATTTGGGTTCACCTAGATCAAAAGTAAGACAGATTAAAGAATTTCACAAAGCATTGTGAAAATACGTAGACAAGATTGCCTTATTTGTAAGGGCTATTAGTTCATCCCCGGGTTTATAAACGTACATTAGATATTTGATTCATTTACTTTGTAAGTCCCTATAGTTTCATCACAAATTCAAAATGTTCCTTATATTTCGAAAGTTTGAAATCAAATCCTCATAGTTTCTGAATCTTGTAATTGGGTATCCACTATGACAATGATTAGAAATCCAATGACACATACGATGACCCGGCAGGCTCTGCAATCCTACTGCCGAGACTCTCAAACTCCCAAGCCTAGATTCTTTGGACTTTGATGGTGAATTGAGGCTGTAAAGAGGCCATCTAGCTAGTCGCAAAACTACATCATTGATGACTCCCCATATTTTGTGATATTTGATATATTTTTAGGAGTTATTTGCGGAGTCATCATTACACTTAGGAGATCTTTTAATTCCTTTTCTATAGAACTGGGCTCATTGCTATTTTTGTGAATTATTGGTAAATATGGAGGGAATTGAGTAAAAACTGATTTAAAGCAATCAAATATTATTTTTCATTGGTGTTCATGCGGTATTTTGTAGAGATGGAAGACATTGAGGAGTGGTCCCTAGTGCATTAGCACCAACATTGTGGTGCCGCAGCTCAGTAAGACAATAACAAGAAAATAATGACCATAGTCTTTGGTGTCACTTGGACATGATTTTTGAGGGTTTCCTCATATAATTCAAGGCTTTTCTTTATTTTCGACTTGAGAGGAGGCTTGCAACCCAAATGGAGGCGGATCAAGGCTTGGAGATGTGGAATATCAATGGCACAAATGAAAATTCGGCACCTATTACTAGTGAGACATGAAAAAGTAATCGAGGCTTAGATTTAATTTTGTAGCTAGATTTTATTCTCCTTTAATCATTGTTCAAGTCATGCCTTACTCAAATTAAGTGAACTTATTAAATTAATGCTAAATCAGGTTGTTGAACCAAGTCCTCATGAGAATGATATTCTACTTATCACTTTATCACTTGATAAGTCCCATGAACTTACAGCATTGTAGGTTTTAATATTCTATGCCAATCAGTCATTGCAACACTTAATTTAGCCAACAACTACTTCTAATTCTCGTAATAGACTACAATCACAACAACCTATCAACACACTTGCCGTAGGTTGTCATGGCAGGGACTCAATTACAAGTTTGAAAACAGTAAGAACCAAGTAACAAGGTATTAAAGTTAAGGATTAACAGTGGGATGAAACTAGTAATCAAAACATACATTTTTGGATCTACTTTTCATTCTATATATTTAATAAGCATCTATTATGTCGCAGTAATCTATTCATATCAAACATTCGTAGAAAAAGGAAATCAGCAAATACCTTGTTTTTGAAGTTCTTGGACCCACTTCCTTGCACGTGTAAATGAATCCTTCAAATCAATATGAAACCTATTATATGAAACCTTGGGGCACAAAGGGAATAAAAAACTCAAAAGCATAGTTTAGCAAAGCAAGACAAGAGATCAACATCCAACCCACACCAAATCCAACAACGCTCATGAAAGATGTCGAAAAGTATATTCCAAAAACGGGACACTACTTCATGATGCAAAAACCAATGACCATTTGCCTCAAAAACTCCAATGACACATCGCACAAACAGCCTATGAAATAGGCTTCATTGGCCTACTTCAATACAGTCAAAATATGATGAGGGAGAGATATCATACTGCGCTGGTAATATCATAGACAATGATGGCAGCAGCAGCGCCTCTGTAATACATAGGAGCCAAGCTGTGGTACCTCTCCTGTCCAGCAGTGTCCCAAATTTCAAATTTAACAGTTGCATCATTAACCGCCAATGTCTGTGAAAAGAAGGCTGCCCCTATTGTTGATTCCTGTCCTAACAATAAACCATAAACTCAGCAACAGAGACTTAATTAGTCTATCTCTTAGGCTTTGGCACAAACTAGCATACATGGGAACGAAAACCGCCAACATGGATATTGTCGTAAATAGAAGATCAAACACAATCGTTTTCCCCCCTTTGTTTCTTTATGCACTGTTTGGAAAGTGTTTTCTAGAAAGGAAATGAGAAATACACCTATCCTATTTTCTTTCACATTTCCTTCCTAGAAAATATTTTTCTGCCCACCACACATTGCCTTAGAGTATCAAAGATTCCTGGGTATAAGGGAAAAAGCATCCAAACCTGTGCTTTCTGTGATCAGCAGAAACGATTCTCGCCTTCTAAATAATGGATTTTAGAAACATTCTAACTAAAACAGCACATCGCTGATAAAACTTAAATTCACATTATAATTTTATCCGAGAAAAAAGTCAGTTGAACTTCACTCAAACGAGCTAAATTCAAAATGACAAAAAATTGTTTGTCCACGCAGAAAGACATCTGATTCACAGAATATTTTCAGCTTATCAGTATAGCCAGCTTTTCTTAAGTAAAATTTCAAGCACACCTAACCCAAATACAAGCAGCAAAATCTTCAAGAGAAGGTCCAAATAAATGATGATGTAAAATAACCTGGAATTCAAGAAATTGACCCTTGACAAATCGCAAAACCAGGCTGGACTTTCCGGCACCCATATCACCTAGGAGAACCTGATCATCAATTGAGAGTATTATAACCTCAAACCTGGGAAGGAAACAAAAACAAAGAAATAAGAAGGAATCAAAATCAAACTCACCAATTTGGCGTTGAGATTGTTGTGCCCGATCGTAGCCATGGTAATAAATTGAATCGATTGGAAGGGAAGCGCACCTAGACCCAACCAATCGAGGGAAAAACAGAAATTCCCAGAAGTTGAGAGAATCACACAATTAGCCGAGGATTGGAATCAAAGACAGAGAAAGAAGAATCCAAAGCAGACTCTCTCGGTTGTATAACTTTTCCCTCACAATGATTGCTGCGTGTTAACTAATATCATTTATAGACACTGTATTGTATTTGGGGACTAAACCCGCATGATGTATTTTATATCTGTTATCAGGTAAAAAAATTAAATAATTGTTAAAATTCTAAATAACTGGAATATCATCCTTTATAAGCAATATACAGTAGGTTGGGAAAATAACATTCTGCTGTATATGTTCCTTTTTATTCAGTGTGATTGTTTCTTAATATAAAAAATACTTTGTTTTTAATTTTTTTCTTTTTTGCTCTTATTCAGGGGATGCAAAATTACAGATACAAGAGCAGCAAACATTCTTTCCTATTTTCCATGCATCACAAACATTACTAAGTGAGAGATTAAAAGTAAGACTATCGCTCTAAATATAAAAACTAATTAGCTAGTTTAAATATAAGATTCCAAACCATTCTGTTTCTTAAATTTATAATGTGTTTTTAAAAATATTCACATTAATTATAAAATATTTTCACTCAAATGTACTTTTTAGTGTATATGGCTGAGTTGAATAAGTAATTTAAAGAAGCCAACACATATTTATTACAATAATTAATTTAACTATTTTTTTTAATTTTTACAAATTAGTTATTTAACTCTTATATTAAACACAGAAAATAGTATATTAATATATACACGTGATTAAGTAACATAATAAATTTTTTTGTCACAATTGCAACTATTGATAAATTATATGTAGGAGGTTTGGATAAGGAGAATATGATACCTTTAAATTTATATTTGAATATTTAGTCATTTTAAATAATTTTAATTTTTATGATATTTTCTGTAAATATCACTTTCTATTACCATTCTCTCTAATTTTCTCTAAATAATAAGAAAAGCTATGATCGGAACGTGACAACATAATGTAATAGGAACAACATCGCAGGGTTAGGCCGAGATCCCGTTGTCATTTGCGGAGATGCTGAGAGATAACAGGAAAGTTGGGGGAAAGCCGGAACCGGATCTTCTCAGAAGCAATTTTTTCAGCGTCCCTCAGCGTCCTAAAACCCAGTCCATTTAGATGATCTAAAAGCCTACATTGGGCCAAGTCATCAAGCTGTCTGCTCCCACAAACTCTGGCAGTGCGTCTTCAACCTTCTGCTTCTCTCTCCTCTTCCGACCCCCCCACCTTTCGGCTTCTGTCTCCTCAGTAGCCACATGAACTATACAGCTTTCTTATGAATTTCTCATTGAGTTGAAGCATCCCCTGAATTATTTGCATTGCCCATAATACATAACATGATGGGAAGATGAAACCACGGCATGTGGGAGACTATAGGGTTTCTATATCAGAAACATGACTTTTGTTGAGGGTCAAATTTGGCTAGTGAAAGAGAACCATACAAATGCAGTGTTTCTACATTTGGTGACCCCTCAAGTCCTGTACGTAGGTATCCTACAGACAAGTTTTGTGCTAAGACCTGATTCTTTGAGAGTGAATTGTTGTTCGTATTATCCTTGCAAGGGACCTTTTCACATCTGTAAACCAAACTTCATTCTCAATATTTCTTTTTTTTTCCTTCCACTCAGCTTTCAGCTTATGTAAATTTGTTTTGGCCGGATCAGCTTATGTAAGTTAACTCCTAATCTATATATGAATACAGTTGATAACATCAGCATAAGACAGTACCGAGATTTTCCAGCAGTGTCATGGCGTATAATTTGACGCGTGAATTCATGACCCATCACAGAGTGTTGATGGACTAACGCCAATTATGGCAAATCCTCACTATATAATTGAGATGAATTCATGTCAGAATGTTTCTATTTTTCTTGTTACATTAGAATACTCCGGTACTAATACAAGACCTTTATATATACTGGTATAAAGGTTTTATATTTAGGATCGAAAGAAGAAGAGTAGAATGTTTCTGTGTTGTTCAGTGAGAGTTAAGAGACAGGGACTTGACCCACAGCCGAATTCAGAGCAAGGCTTCACTCGCGGTGGCTCTTGAAATGTCGCCATAGAGAAGATTGGCCAACGCCCTGTGTTGCAGGGAATTAAAGTCTTGATATAGGAAGGGGAGAAGGATAAGTTGTGAGAAATAGAGGCGTGAGATTGAGCATGGCGATGCACAAGATGGTTGTTTACCAACAAGTGGGCGGGGATCGGAAGATGGGAAGAGAGAGAAGGCCAAGGTTGAAGACGGCACTGCCAGTGTTTGTGGGACCAGACGCACTGATGAGACATTCAATTTTAAGGCTCGATGACTTGGCCCAATATGAGCTTTTAGATCATTTAAACGGATTGGATTTTAGGACGCTGAGGGACGCTGAGAAAATTGCTTCTCAGAAGATCTGATTCCGGGGAAAGCCGCCCCAAGCCGCAGGATCCTCAAAAAATGTCCAAATATGGGCCAAGCGGGGCCTGCTTAGAATCAAACACGAGCTTCGACAGTTGGCAAACTTTGGTTGATATCTATTTTAAAAATTTTAATCTTCTTTTTTTAAAAAAAAAATTATGAACATTGATTGATTTTACAGGATTATTTTTCTTTATGTATTTTATGCATCGAAATATTATATACACTAGCGCATAATTATTAAATTTTTTGATTATGTTTGTTTCCTATAATGTGTGATCTTCATATTATGTTTGAAGATAATACCATGCTTTTGATTAATTGATAAAATTAATTTCTTTAAATCTTTCTCTTTCTTTCCTTCCCCCCCCGGGGGGGAAAAAAGCCTTCTCATGTTGAGCCAACCTGGACCAACACCAGTTTGGTTTGACTCAGTCGGGAAGATATGATTTAGAAAGATTTTGCTGTCAAATATATGTAACAAGACATTGAGCAATATTAAAAAGATTAATTAAATTAGTTATTCATAATAAATAAGTGTTATATTCTCTAAAGTATTCTTGTGTACTAAAATAAAAATATTTTAATATGTACAATCATCATAGGGATTATTTTGAAAATAAATAAATAAATATGAGAGACAAGGTAAATTGAGATATTATATTTAGAACTAAATTCAATTATTAACTAGCTATTATATTTAGAATCAGAAGAAGTATAATAATATCTTTTTAAAAAGGCCTCTAAGATATGCTCAAAACTATTAAGTACTACTACCTCTTGTTCTTAATATAAAAACTAGTTTGAAATTTAATTTAGTTTTAAATATAAGACTCCCAATCCACCTTCTTTTCAATATTTATCTGATTTGTCCTCAAATAATCCTTATAATAATTACATATATCAAGGAGTTACTATCAATGAGAAATTCAGATACACATGAATGACATAATTAACAAGGATGTTTTTGATAAAGAAAATATACATTTATTACAAATAATTAGTTTAACTAATTTTTTTAATCTCTCTAAATTAATCAACCAGATCTTATGTTAATGAGAAGAGGTAATATTAAACTAATTTTGGCTCACCGTTTTTCCATCCATGGAGAGTAATCATGGATTTTGCAGTCAAATCTAAGGCACCAAGACATTGAGTTTTATAATATCTTTCAGCCACTCTTAGCGGGACAACGAATGGCTTCTGTGACTAAAGGGCGGACAAAAAAGATTAAGATTCTAATGCTGTCCTTAATTTTTACTTGCACAGGCTTTGATTGTTGTGATCTCACTGTCAAGGACAACAAAAAGTATTCTAATTATCATCAAAAGTAAATTTTTTTAATTACATGTTATATTTAATGTCTCACAAAGAGGTGTGAACAAATGATGTCCTTGAATCTTGTCCTTTCAATATCAACTTATGCTCTCCCTCTTTTTCTTTAATAAGGAAAAATCTCCTTTAGTCCGTGATTCCTAGAAAGCAAATTTTTCTAAAGTGACGCCAGTAGCATTTTTGAAGTTACAGTTAGAAGGACGTTTAATACTCAAAAGTCAAAATCAACTTCTATTGATCGCAAACTCAAAAAATGATCTTTCAAGCAAGGGAGAAATTAAAAGGAGAGACGGAGAGATCTCATTTAGCTTGATTTAGATTAGATACATTTCTCAGTTTTATAAGAATGTATTACATTTGAAAGCTTATTAGTGCAGTCATTGAAATACCATTTGAAGAGATAGAATGTAATTCCAAAACCAATAAATTAATTCCAATTTATAAAAGTAAAGAATTCATTCCAAAGAAGAATAAAAACATCAACGTTATAGATCACTTTTAATGACTGCTTCCACGCCTACGAAACCAATTTGGTTTGCCCACACTTTATTAATTAAATTTATCGTAACTCTTTGGAAAGCTGAGACTGTTGCTTAAAAGAGAGGAACTTTATTAATTAAATTTATCATAACTCCTTGGAAAGCTGATACTGTTACTTAAAAGGGAGCAACTCCTTGTCAGATTCTTGGCACTACAACACTGTCATCTGGAAATAGTTGGTAGTGATTAAGAACAACCCAAGGAAGTGCACTTTCATTTGTCGAAGTTCCATAGTGAGGGAAAGTTACATCCTAGAGATCTGAAGGGGGATAGCAGTTTCAAGCATTTCATGCCTAACGCTAGTAACTAGAGGCAGCTTCTCCATCAAGTGGCCTTGCTTGGCCAAGAGATATCTCTGGCAATTATCAGCAGCCATGACTCCAGCAGAGTAGGCTCCATGCACAGATCCTTGGTGATCCAAGCTCACCGCTTCCCCACCAAAGAATAGATTCCCTACAGGTGCACGAAGCCGGTCATACACATCATCAGGCTTTCCAACTAAGTCATATGAGTAACAGCCAAGTGTATTTGGGTCTGTCCCCCAGTGGGACACAAGATACTGAACCTGCAATAATCCAACAAAACCATGAAGTCGGGCTCCTGCATGTAGAGGTGTTTCGAGAGTCTATAGGAGAGGAAAGAAATGGAAGAGAAGCTTCTTTTGACATTAATTGCTTGTTTGGGAGTCATTAAGAATGAAAGGATAATGAAAGATTTGTAATTAATTCAGCCCATTTGAAAAATTTTACAAGTTTCTAACTAAAGAAAAATCATTATTTGACCGACCATTTCCATTTTCTTTTGATTCTTTTCCTTCCGTTGTCCTCCTATCAACTCCCAAAAATACCTTTGGGATTGAAAAGAACGAAGATGGAGGGAAAAAAAAAGAAAATTTGGAGGTCAATCTAAATCAGGCACATGTTAAAATTAACATTTCCTGCCCTTTTCTTTTCTTTTGACCTCCTTCATCCAAAAATATTCCAAAAGAGTATCATGCGAACTACATGAGAAAAGCACTTACCGGCTCAGAAGCATCGGGAAACATCTTTTTGAGTTGTTGCATCACAAAATTTGCAGCTGCCTCATCAGTTAGCTTTTCAAGGTCCGAAGCAAATCTGCCAGCTGCCATATAGACCAGAATCGGATGGCCTGTTGCTTTATGGAGATTGAGAAAATAGCCACAAGCATAAGAAGTGGGAGCAACAACACCCATGAGCTCTACATTTGGCCAAAACACCTTGTCAAATCTTAGGGCGATTTTATTTTCATTACCCACACCAAGATCTGAAATTGCAGCAACCTTCCAATCAGGCAGTCTTGGTTCAAATTCAATCAAATTGGCTTTGAGGATTCCAAGAGGAACTGTTACAATAACAGCATCAGCAACAAAATTCCTGCCATCTTCAACCGTGACCATCACCTTGTTGTATCCATTGGATATCTTAGTTACCCTAGTTTTAACAGAATGATCAAAATCATATGGGTTTATGCAAAAGAAAATGAGTGTAAGTATTCTACTACCAGAAACATGAAAACAGTAATTCCATTAAGCCACATTTCTATGTGTTCAAATCATAAAGTGGGTGCCACAAAAAAGTAGCAGACTCAATTTACAGCCAAAGTGGATACATGTCATCAGTAATAGTTTCCTTTTCTTTATCTATTGTCAATAGCAAGGAGTCATAAATGGCGACAATATAGTCGTGCAGCTATGTTGTAAATTGTATAAGCATACCTATGGTTCAACCGTATGTCAATATCTTTTGCAAGAGATTTTATAACAGGATCGTATCCTTGCACCATAAGTCCATGACCACCAGAGAGGACATGCTCCTGCAGAATAATCAGTAATCTGACAATATAAGTATTCATTTCAATATTAGATTATGCTAAATTAGCAAAATTTTTCCTTTTCTATGTTTGAATATAGAAGGTATTGGAATGTTTTAAAATAATATATGAAAAGGGAATATTCTTCGATTCTACTTATTTGAAACACACGAGTGGTAAAGCTCCGTGCCATTATAGGCCAGTTACCAAGGGGTTTAAATCAACGACAATTTAACAAAGGACCGGGTTCTTTAAATTTACAGTTATGAACAAAATCAAAAGGGGAAAAGGGGTCTGGACAGAAGAATAAGAACAATAATCACATTTAGCCTTCAAATAATATAACGGCACTTGCCTGATCCCAGGTTTTAAGTGATATCATATCTGCATCAGCAGCAAACCAAGCTTCCATTCTGCATATATACCATTGCAGCACTTCATGGGCAAGTCCTTGTTGCCTGCAGAATACTTCGTCATAAAACATGATATACTGAAATTGCAAGTACGTATACAATTATGTAATTATCTATAATCAGTTCAATACCTTAATTCAGGATGCCTATCCAACACAATAGAAATTGCTTCAAGGACTGACATGTCATCAGGATGCTCATCCCTCACCTTTCCCGTCTGGAGATGTCAACAAAAGGCCAATGAGTTCCACATTTAAATAATCATAGCTGCTTTTGTTATGAAATATGCTGCAGAGATCTTACCTCAGCTAGGATTCTCTTGAAAGTTTCCCCAACTTCAACGACTATATGTTGAGGAACTTGATGGCCATTTACATTAAACAGCGTATAACTGCAAAGACAAAATGCAATCACTCTTTATCAATCATTATTATTAGAAATGCAGAAGCTACGGAGGTCTTCCAGAATTTGAAGTGACCTAACTTCATTTATTCAAGTCTTTAATTTAAATAACAATTGTATAGTTAACCTACATTGAAAGATATAAACATCAAATATTTGAGTTTCCATTTGTTTGTTGTTTTAAATGTTGAAGACAACGTTAACTACTACTTTTAAAGCATGCTCTCATCTTTCACTAACATTAATCATGAATTAAAAGAAATAATTATGGCAATAATAGATGACATAAATTAGGGGCATAGCAAAAAGTTTAAAAGAAAAGAGACAGAGGAGATATATTCATTGGCGAGTTCTCAGTAATAAAACAATTTACAAAGACGAATTTCCACAAGCACTATATAGAGGCCAATAACCTAAAATTTTGCACTAGCATCAATGTTTATATTCCGTCAAGAAAAGAAAGAAATATATTACCAACCTAATATGAAACTCTTCTGAATCCAGAACAATTAGTTCAGATTCAGAATCAAGCTCGCAGCTGTAAGAGAAACACTATTGCTCTTAACTCTTAAATTGAGATTGCACCATAAAACTTTGAAGATATCAATCTTGACTATCATCAGAAATATGAGGATGTAAATTATTAATTATTACCTTTCCAAATCATGGTCATATAAGACAGAGTTATCACCACTGGTACGATATAACGAAAGTCCGAGAGAACGTATCAATGGAGCCAGGGGATTCTCATTGCAAACTCCATGTAACCTGGCAAATGATCAAGAAATAACTAACTAAATAATAGAATATGATAAAGCTTCCATGCAACCTGTTCACCTTTCATCAACAAAACAAGGTTTTGACTGACTGCAACGAAAGAAATAGCAATCACAATTATAATGAAAGAAATTAAACTTACCATGAGGCTCCCATATCCACTGGACAACCAAATGAGTAATCTGTATGGATACGGCCACCAAGCCTATCCCGAGACTCCAGTACAGTCACCTGAAGAAATGATGAGAATGAGCTTAGAGAAAATTTTCCTCTGACCTACTTGCAGAAATCGGAACCAGTAAACAAAGATGGAGTTTGAGAATAGTGATATGACACCTTGAAAGAAGCATCATAGAGACTACGTGCAGCAGCAATTCCCGATATTCCAGCACCAATAACAATAACAGAAGGAGGTGCCCTGCGTTGCCTCTCGATGTGTGAGGCAATAGTGCCTGGTCATTTGACAACATAATCAGAAGGGACACAAAACTTTCACTTTTCAGATATTACGGGAATGAACCAAACAAACAGTCCAGTTACTCTCTCTGATGCCCGGTCAAATGTCATTTTTATTACAAAAATGAAAAATCTACCCTGTATCATGAGCTAGTTCCCTCTGATTTTATATTTCACATAACGGGGGCAAAAAAAAGCTAGTTCCTTAATCCTTATCAACATCCGGGAGAACAAGAAATACAGAAGAATCTAAAATTGTCATCCAAAGGATAAATATAAAAACTGAAATAAGTAAAGCACACGGTAAGTTAATTGATCCAAAATACATAATGCATGAACAGAAAACCACGTGGTTTTAAAAACATAACAGTATACTTACCATCAAGCAAATTGGAGGGGAATAAATCTTTTGGGTCCATGAGAAACAGATCACGGGCGTCACAACAGTCAGGGAATGAAGGGAACAGAAGATCTTAACAGGAAGGTAGGAGGATCAACGGCGATTAGATTGAAAATTTGAAGGGTGTATAGGAGTCAAGAAATTAGAAACCAATTGAAACGAATGATAAAAGATCAAGATGATGATGCCGGCAATGAAGCGGCTGAGATTCGACGAAAAACTGAGGTTATCAAACCAGCTCATAAGGAAGGGTGACTATCAAACTATCTCCACGAAATACCGCCGGAAAATGGACGCGTCGATCGTCGCTTGCATAGATCAAAGGCAATGCCTCTCGCTCTCTCGATCTCTCTTCCGTCCCCTCCACAATCACAAAACCACACACGCTCTCTCTCCAGACAGATCCCACCGGCACGTCTAGCAATCAACGATTACGTAATACTCTCAAAAATCCGGAGGTGCGCGTATTATCTCTATATATAGGCGCGCGAATATTTTATTGGCCTTGGCAATTTGGACGGAGACTGGAACCTAAAAAAATCAGACCCTTTTCCTAAAAGTCAGGAAAGTTTTGTATTTGCATAAAAAACGGGCGTGGCTTACTAGGTATTTGGGATGTCCTACTAAGGTTGTGTTTTGGATAAAACCAAACTGTGTTTGAAAAAGTAATTCTGGAGAATAGATTCCGAAAAGAATAGATTCTGGAAAGAATAGATTTTATAAAAAAGTGATTTTGAGAAGTGAGAATGTTTGGATAGTTGTTATCAGAACACTTTTTATATATACAAATTACTAAAAAAAACATAAGTTAATATAATAATTACAGAAAAAATAGATTTTATGATATATTTTAATTTGAAGGAATAAAATTGTTAATAATATATTTTTATTAACATAATTAATAGTACATAAGATAATATTAATAATAAATATATATGTATATATTTATAAAAATAAGATTAATTAAATATGTTTATAAAAAAATATGTTTATAAAAAAATAACAAGATACATATCCTATAGGCTCTCACACTCTTCCTTTTTTTCTCCAAAAGCAAAAATTTTTTGCTTTTCCAAAACCATGGTTTTGGTTTTTGGATGGGTGTTTAGGTGATTTATTCCCCAAACCATGGTTTGGGGTGTCACCCAAACACAGCCTTAAACTGCACTTGAGGACCATAAAACAGTTTAAATTACTGCCTCTCATTTTAATATAAAAACTAATTTAATATTTAACTTAATTTTAAATATACTTTTTTTTTACATTTTTTATTAGAATTTTATAATCTTATTTTTTCACATTTTTTAAATTGAGCTCATAAAAAAAAATTCCCCTCCCCTTCCCTCCATTTCTATGAGTAAGGGTTATATTAAATGATAGTTCTAGTTAATACTACCTCTAATTCTTAATATAAGATTTTGTTTGGTTTTTATTTTGGTCCTAAATATAATATTCCAATCAACTTTGTTTCTCATATTTATACTTTTTTTTTTAAAGATAGTGCTTCTAATTGTTGTAATTTTAGCCAACATACTTGATTAGTAAGAATATTTTAAGAAAGACAATACCTATTTACTACAAATAACTAACTTAACTTATTTTCTTAATCTTCTTAAATTAGTCAATCAGCTCTTATAATTAGGACCAGAGGCAAGTACATATGATTAGTAAATATAATTTAGAAAAAACAATATATATTTATTGCAAATAACTAATTTAACTAATTTTCTTAATCGAATCAAACTAACTCTTATATTAAGGATTAGAGGTAACACACAAGAATTTTATCAAAAACAAAATTGAAGATAACATGCAATAGGGAATGGATCTAACAAAAAAATATTAGTTTGTCATCATGTGATAAATTAAAGTCGGAATCCCCGCTCACCATATTTAGTGTCTAATACATTGTATTCAATAAAAGTATGCTTGAAAACTAACTCTACCTGAAAAAACGATATCAATTTTTTTTTTTAAAACGTATGCTAACAGCCTTGTAGTATAACGGCGTTTGGTCGTAAGTAGGTGGTCACGAGATGGATCCGCGTTGGGTCTTGCAAAGGAGTGGAAGAAAAGAATATACCAAGAATCGATGGACAGGAAATGACGAGAAAGGGGTTGGTTTAATTGGGACATAAAATACATTCGGGAGAGGTGGCGGTTTATAGTGTAAGACAAGTCGGGATGTGTTGTGGGTACAACCTGGATCTGGCCAACCCTAGTTGCCCATCAGGCCATCTCTTCTTCCTCTCGCCTTCCTCTTTCTGTTGCGTGGCTGCTTCGGCCTTCGCTTTGTTCTCTTGCCCACTAGAAACAAAAGGTACTATCCCTTCCCTTGCACTGAACTTCCCCGCCCACAGAGTCGTTGCCATGTGATTGTACTGCTTGTGATTTTTAATATAAAAGTTAACGGATTAATTTGAATAAATTAAAAAATAATTAAGTTAATTATTTATAATAAATATATGTTATCCTTCTTAAAATACTATATTCAATCTTTAATATAAAACTTTGTTTGATTTTTATTTTGGTCCTAAATATAAAACTTCAATCTACTTTGTCTATCATATTTATCCACTTTTTTCTAAGATAATTCTTGTAATAATGGTAGTTATAACTAATATATTTGATTAGTAAAGATATTTTAAGAAAAACATCAATTTATTACAAACAACTAATTTAACAAACTTCTTTAACCTATTTTTAAATTAGTCAATTAGCTTTTATATTAAGGATCAGATTCACTAACCTACTAATAATGAGTATTAGTTAAAACTACCATTTGATTAAATATTTAACATGTGTGATTTATACTTTTTTGGAGGGTTTAATTTAATTTTAAATATAAGATATGGTATATATGAAAAGATGTTTTTATCAATGGCAAAATCAAAAGGACTACTTTAAAAAAATAAATAAATATGAGAGATAAAATAAATTCTGTTATTATATTAGAATCAAATTAAAAAGTGAACTAGCTCTTCTAATAAGGACCAGAGGTAGTGTAATATAAAAACTAACTGATTAATTTAAGTAAATTAAAAAATAATTACATTAGTTATTTATAATAAATAGATACTCCAGGAGTACTGTCTTTCTTAAAATATTCTTACTAATAATGTGTATTAGTTATAACTATAATTTGATGAAACATTTAACATATGCAGCTATTACAAAAATTTCTTAAAAAATAAATAAATATGAAAAAAAAATTGGATCAAGGTCTGAGAATAAAATTAATGTTAAGCTAATCGTTATATCAAGGACCAAATATAGTATGATTTATATTTTAATAAAAAGAAAAAAGTAAAAATTAGAATAAGCTCCTTCAACTTTAAAAAGTTTTTAATCTCAAAATTATGCCCACCATTATTTGATTCATCCAACTACACTTCTCTAAAAATATATATGTTTATTATTTTATTGAATCTAACTGATTGTTCAAGTCACGTAAATCAGTTAAAAATGTTTTATAAAATGATGGAAGAAAACAATAACGAGAAAAAATATCTTCATAGATTTTATGACACAACCAATTCTCCGATCCTGTCTTTGAATAACCGCTGCCCATATATTGGATTTGGGGGTACGAGTTTGGGTGTTTATTGTTCCACAGAGCTGTCCTGGAATGCTTGCTTGTTACCCACGGCAGAATTCACGTGCAGCACGGCCCACCCAATAATTCATTCACTCATTAAAGCTCCATCCACCCCTGTCCACTATACTCCTCTACCGCTAATTTTTTTTTTTTTTCCACTTCTTCTTCTAAAACCGCTAATTTTTTTTTTTTTTCCCTTCTTCTTCTAAAACATAAATTTTTTTTATTAAAAACAATCATATTCGAGATACAATTAGATACTAAATATGAATACTTCTCTCAGTAAAGATTCTAATTTTAATTTACACGTTGTGAGATATTAACTCCTTCTGTTAGACCCAGCCTCTTTAGTCTAAATGTAACATTCTCATTCCATAGTATTCCTCTATTTTTTTTTTTGGTAGTATAGTATTCCTCTATTTTGTTTCCTGTTTCACAATACCTGTTAATTTTAGATTTCGAGAATATATGAAACTGAGAGCAGTATTCTTTTTAAAAAATTAAGAACATTTTGGGAATATAATAGATTATTTAACGTTCCTAATCAGGAGCAAACCTGTCTAGATACATTTCCCGTGCATTTTTATTCGGCATGAGAGATTAGGTGCGCTAGGAAGCGCACATGGTTACGATTCTCAATTATTGGTGGAGTAGTTATGAGAAATCAAATCTAAACTTAAAATATAGGCATTGTCGTTTTTTGGTTTTATTCTCTGCTGTTTATTCATGCACATCACTGTGAATTGATCGGGGAGTTTATTTCAGGTCATTTATAATAGATTATAAACAAGATTTGCAAAGTACAAGACCAATATATAAGAAAATTTTTGTCTCGAGTTACATTGACTATGTTTATAAATATTTATATAAATAATGCCAAGCAACCACTTTACTACTATTTATAACGCCATAATTTCTCTTGATTATCTTGTTAATCACTCTTCTAAGTTTTAGTGAAACTAAGAAAATTTTAAATATTTTCAAATATGTTTTGAAATTTAACATTTTTTAATTCATCTATATTTGTTACGCACTCTGCTTTAAAGAACAATGTCTAAAACAATAATCAATAAATATAAAAAATTAATATATATTATATATATAAAAATAAATGATATAATATAATAAATATATATATATAACTATACTTCAGAATGTTAATAATAATTAAATGAGTAAATAATAACTTTTTAACAACAATTATAATAGTCCCGATGGAATTAACATTAAATGTCGTTAATTCTTATTCTATAATTAAATTGTTTGTACTCTTATCTGTGGACTATGAATTAAGTACTACTTTATGTTC
The DNA here is from genome assembly GCF_004799145.2 of Neltuma alba. Classification (NCBI taxonomy): domain Eukaryota; kingdom Viridiplantae; phylum Streptophyta; class Magnoliopsida; order Fabales; family Fabaceae; genus Neltuma; species Neltuma alba. The sequence goes on from NW_021636874.1 coordinate 17,766, forward strand.
ACAATATAAATCTTTTTGATTTTTTTATTTTGATTTTAAATACAAGATTCTAATTCATTTTATCCTTCATATTTATATATTTTTTAAGTTAGTCCTTATAATAATGATAGTTTTTAGTCAATACACTTAATTAGTAAGAATATTAAAAAAATATATATTTTATTAAAATAACTAAATTAAGTTATTTTTTAAATTTATTCAAATTAATTAATTATTATATTTATAACAGGGATATTATTATTTAACAGGCAAACCATTAAAACCTCTAACTGGTCCCCACAGGATGCTTTTGCCGACAACTTCAAATGGCAATGCGACGCCAGTCGCCAGGGGTTGGAAGAGCCGGCCAAAGCGTTGAATGCGGTCAAAAGGAAGCATGCTGTTCGATCAATCTGATGAACTAGGGATGGCCACGTGGACATTATAAAAAGAATGTATCAATTTTGTTTTTTTTTGGGTAAAAAGGGCAAGTTAGGTTTGAAGGAAAAATTAAAATCCTAAAAAGTAGCAAGACACTTACTCATTTTGTCCTATTTATAAATCACATTTAGTATGTTTTATACAGACTAAGAAAAATTTTAAATTTTATTAACTCTTATTTAAAATTTAACACTTTTCAACTTTATTCTTATTTAATATACATTATATCTCAGGTAAACAAAATCAATACAATAATAAATAAAAAAATGTATTCTCTATCTGCTTGTAAATAAGACCAGAAATATTTTATTTATAAAAAAACACTAAATAATTGAATTTTTTTTACTTTGATATATCTTGAAAATTTATTTTCCTAACAAAAATATTCTGACCATATCTATTAATTTTTCTACAATAGCTACCAATAATTGTTCCCAACGAACAAAATTTTGACTTTTTTTTCCTTCTAATTTTTCAAAAAAAAGAAGAAAGCATTTATCGTGATCATTGATGGACAAGGATGTCAAAGAATAGAGGATCTAGTGACGCAACGATCGGGAACACGTGATCTTGTTCTGCTTTTGAAGGAATGGGCCTCGTTGAGTGCTGATCAGAGATATTTTTTTGTTGGTTTTGTCCAGAATCGAGAATTGGAACCTCCTAGTCAATTTGACTGTCAGAAGGAAATGACATAAAACAATGTTGTCAATCTCTTTATCTGCTGAGAACCTGATTCTAAGCCTCTTCCCAGGTTCTTTTTTGGGTCAGTTAGCCTCTTTGCACAATCTAGGATCCCTCTCGGTTCTCCTTGGGCCAGTTTTGCTACCTGCAAAATATTTGTGGTTCCCAACCCTCGCCATCTCTTCAAAAAAACAAAAAAAACTTTCATCCACATCCCCAGACCCCACTTATCGTCTTAAGCAGTTTTTGAATAGAAATTAAATTATAATTTAAAAAATATTTTTATAATTTATAAAATAAATATATAAAAGAGTTTGTCTTGTTTTGTAAAAAATACATCTTAGAAATATTTTTTAAGGGTTACCAACCACGCCCTTTTGAGCCAAACAAAGATGATTAAAATTTCCTCCCCTTCTCTCCAACAAAACCAAATGAGGAAGCCTCCTCCACTGCCTCCCTTACCTTACCCTCCCTCCACAGTTCATACCAAACATAGTTGGTATGAGGAAAATAGAGAGAATGAGAAGAAAATGGAGACGATTTAAAAAATTAAGAGAAAATAGTTTTAAAAAAAACCATCAAAATAGAAAAGTTATAAATTAGAACATGACAATATTAGTATGGATTTTAACAACAATAATATAGGTTTTAATAATAATTTTTGTGAAATGAATCCCTGCATGTAATTTTTCTATTTCAACGATTTTTTGTTATTGCAATTTTTACAAAAATTAAGGTTTAATCAAAAGTTCTTAATTAATTTTTGTACTCTTTTATCTTTATTAAAGTCTTATAATCTGAGTTCTCCAAGGTGATTAAAATTTTCTCCTCCTCCCTTTCTTAGATTTCCCTAATACCATCGTTCTAACCATCCCCTCTACCTGAGATCGTGGCCTTGGATTCCTACCCAGAAGAAGGGAAGAAGGAACGCGTTGGTGGAATTTTTTTCCCAGGGATAGCCTGAGTCGGTTTGAGTTGTTGGATACTTGGATCAATCCTTTACAGTTTTTATCACCTCAGTGATGATAAAACAATAATACCCAAAACATGCGTGTGCGTGTCAGTAAATGCAAGAATATTTACTTCAAAGATATCGACGGAACTTTAAAAACCATTAGCTAAGTTTGGATTGCAGTTGGAGAAGCCAAAAGCATCTGGAAAACGTGAAACTAAAGTTAGTGGCTTATTATGACTCAGAAGATTATTTGGATAGAACTTCTTTTTTAACTGACTTATGAAAAAAAATAATTTTTCTAACTGACTTATCTAACGTAATCTGGATTAACTTTTTTAACTGACTTATGGAAAAATTATGCAAAATTATGCAAAACTTACGATCTCATTAGTTATGTGATTTCATTTACTTTAATTAGAGACCAAATAAATTTTAATTATATTCATGTTTATTATTATGTATATTTAATTTTTTTCTCCGTAACAAATATTTTTATTTTATAATCTCATAAATAAACTATTTATATTTTATCATAATAATTTTACATATTTTTTTAAACTATTATTACATTATTTAAAACATATAATTTGAAACACTATTATTCAATAAAATTTATGTCTTTTTCAGTTATTTTACAATTAAACTAACTTTTCTATTAATCATCCAAACAACTTTTAATTTTTTTAACTAACTTTTTATAAACATCTATCCAAACATAAATCGCATTACACTAACTGATTTTTATTCTAATTTTAGTTATAAAAAATGAGTTAGACTAAAAATCAGTTTTACCAACGAGAATCCAAACATGCCAAGCCAGACACATACTGCTGTCAAGATATTACGGTCATGTAATATTATAGTATTATGTTGTGCACTTTCTTGCCTCTAGGAACTTGTGTCTAAGTTTGTTACGCATACCGTAAAATATAAGCAGAAGATATCTAATTTATTAAATATACAATCCCGATCCTTTCGATGATCCATATCCAAATGGTCGCCTAACTTGTTATCATCAATCTTTTTCTTAAATCATACAAGTCAGTATCGGACTCTTATGCAGCCTAAAGGAACAACATGAACCAGCCTCACAGAGTTGCTTGTAGGGAATTTGAACTATTGTTTGTTTCTGACAGTTGGATTTGTGGCTTCTGCCAAAAATATTACCTTTAGTTGATTTATATCATATTCCAAGAACACGATGCACCGTCTCGCTCATAACAATTCCAACAACTATTTGTTTCTGGTATGAACTGGAATCAGATTGAATTTTCAAACATTACTTTTCCGAGAAAGTAGGATACAGCGGATTGAACAGCCGGACGTTGATCTACATCGAGCATTGAGTTAGCCTAAAAATACTCTAAAGTTACAATTCTAAATCCTTTCAAATTTTTAAATCCCTCGAAGGCATACGCTCAAAATACAATGGGGTGCATCCCTCTAGTCATTACCTCAAAATGCAGCGAAGCTAGATAGGTCTAAACGCAGGCCGAAAGAAAGCCAGAGATCGTACGTCTCCTCGGTTTGTCAAGCAAACAGGGGAGTTTGGTTAGTGATGGTGGAGGATCTGTGAGGAGGCATGGGAGGCCTAGTGGTAATCCCCAGGTTAGAGCTTGCCCTTTTCACATTGATCGACGAACACGAAATTCCTCTGTCGTTCGTGTCACCCATGATTCCTCCTCCATAGCTTCTTCTGCAAGCCTTGAGCTTCAACTTCTTGTTGTACGGGTTCTCTGGTTTAACCAGATCTTCCAAGCTCCTCACGTTGGCCAGTGAAGTGAACGACTGGGACTTGCCCTGGTAATGCTTCGAAAGCCCCTTCCTGTCAGAAAGACACAAACTTCCATCAGAAAACTTATTTCAAGGAGCAGAGGGACAGATGCCCAGAAACACAAACGTTGGCCAGATCAAAAGAAGGAGGAGATTACTTGATGGGAAGTTGCTGAATCAGAGAGGACATGTCAAGTACAGGGTCATTATTAGCCAGGGGATGATCAGGGGAAGAAGTGGGAGATGAAGACGACGAAGTAACTTCTTCGAAAGAATCGGACTCAGACTCCAAGGACGATGCGTTGAAGTCTCCGAAGGAAGAAGGAGAATCAGAGAGATCCTTCCTCTCGGCTCCAAGAATGGCAGTGTTCTTAATCATACGCTCCATAGCTCTGAGCTCTCCAATATGGATTGGAATACACTTTGGGGGCTATATATATCATATATTTATAAGGGGATCAACCTTAAATAAATGAGAACCACTGGACTTTTGTCCTGGCACTAAACTGCTCAGAACGAGTATGAACAAAGGACAGACATATCCCTTGAGGTTTTATATGGAATAAAAAAAAGAGGGGCTGGAAAGGTGGCGGATAAGATTAAAGGGTGGATAATATAATATTGGAGTTTTTAACAGGGTTCATATTTCCGATTAAAGAGGAACAGTAAGATTCGGGCCTATCCAGAATATGATATTGCTTGTCTCCCATCGACCTCCCCCAAAGCCTGCTGGACTTAAGGCAGTTGTCAAGTTGATGCGCTCGTGTCCCCGTCCATTGCCTCAGCGCGTGGCTTCCTTGCCGCCCAGTTTTTAAATTGTTGTATAAAAATACGGGTTCAAGGAATTTCTTCCATGAAAATATACTATTCTTTTTTTCAGCACGTCTATTGCACTATTAAGTTAATAAAAATTTTCAGGTACTCTTAAATTTTTTTAGTACTTTTAAAACAAAAATGGCTCACAACACTTTACAAATTACAAATAACCAAACGATGAAAATAAAAAATTGGTTAGAATTAAAATTAGTTAAATATTATTTTTATATATTTTTTATTGAGTAAAAATAATATATATGTAATGAAATTATTTTTCATTAAAATATTTACACTCTTTTGATTCTAAATATAAGATCTAGTTTGTAATGTAAATTATACTATAAAATTAATCTTATATTTAGAAGAGAAAGAGTATTAAATTTTTTGTATTTATTATATCAACTTCTTGACTGAACAAAAAAATTTTAAAAAAATGGATGTGGGAGATTTAAATTTAAGTATCATTCTTAATTTTTATAGAGGGTGGACAAATAAATTATCTTTTTAAATAGATACAAAATATAACTTGTCTTTTTTTTTTGGGGAAAAAGAAGACAAGGGTGATCCCAAAAAGTGCAGTGGGAGAGCGCGTGGAGGAGGGGAAGGGCGCCCGCTGGGAGGGATCAAATCAAGGAAGGAGCGCCCATGGGTTAGTGGTGCCTGAGAGGCAGCACCTAAGACAAGAAATACGGGACGAGGACGACGACTACTACTGGTGCACAAGCAAAGCAACATAGGAAGGGCGTACCATGATGGAGCATGAGACGCGCAACAAGACAAGAGAACAAGTAAAAGGTGAAGGGTGAGGAGCATGTAAAGAGCAACACGGACAGATATGGGAGGAGGGAGTCAGCATCAACCAAAAGGTGTCGTCGTTTTAGTCCGCACATGTCCCTCCCCGCTCACCCCCACCACGCTGCTTTTTTATTTACCCTCTCACGCAACCTCCCCCTCACCTTCCCCTGCCACCCACATCCTTTCACCACTTTTCCCCGTAATTGCCTTCCCAACGTCCCCCTCCCTCTCCTCCAATCCCATTTAACGAGTACTCTGTTACTAATTTCCCAAAATTCATTGCATTGCTTCCAAATTTCCAACTACAACATCAACAAAAGTACTTCTCGCCCTGTCACGTTTGGTGCGATAACAGGTTTAAAAAAAATATTTTCAACTAATTGTAATATTTTTTTAAAAAATTAAAGTTTGAGATAAAACAAATAAATAAAGTGTGTTTATTATTTTAAAGTATTTTTTAGACGTGTTTAATACACAAAAATATTGTGTAATTTATCTGATACTTTAAAATATTTTTAAATTTATTTAACATTGTAAAATATTCTTTGATATAATTTTATTTTTAAAAATTTGCTTTTTCCAAGAGCAGTTGTACCTTCACGGTACTTGTTTTAAGAGTAATTTTAATTTTGCTACTAATTCTTCAGAAACTCTGTTAAGTGAATGTGTATCAATCATTGTAAAGTTTTTTCCTAATATTTTTTAGGATGCTAAACATATGTAAAAAAAAATATTTTATTCACGATGTCAGGAAAATCATAAAATACTTTAAAATATTTAATACACATAAAAAGGAAAAGTTACCATAAGATTCTAAAAAATGAATGCAATTATTAAAAATTAGGAAGCATCTAAACAACCAAGCAGACCATGACAGAGAAAATGACAGCGTGCTTATATAATATTCACTTGTGGCTAAATTTTTTTATAATCATGTATCTTATACTGATTTTTGCTTAAAAAAAATGTTAAAATCATAGAAAAATAGCATGTAGGACAGGGCTGGTGGCAGAACCACATCATGTCACCGTTGGTTCGTCCTCCCAATTCATTCCTCATTCGTCCTTCCAAATCTCATCTCAATTTTCTTCAACAGATTTTAATATGGTAGGCACATTTATTTTATTTTGGCAGCTAATATTAATTCCTGGACATTAATAACATTTGGAAAAACTTCGTAAGTTAACAAAGGAACAAAGACAGGCGTGTCGGGATAAGTGAGGGTGTTGGTGTTGGGTGGTTGCCATTGTGGCAGGCATCTCTAATTGTTGTGCCCGTAACCATGATGATGTCTTCTCCTACCTTAATTCATGGCCCATTTTTGCAAAACCCCTATCGTGCTTACCTCACATTTTGAGGGCCCCCATTAGTTTACTTCAACTGCTGCTTTGATTCTTGTTATAAGTTATTCACAATTCATCTTCACACATTAAAAAATACTCCTCCGGTCCTAATTATAAGACCCAATTGACTTATTTGAAAAGATTAAAGAAGTAAGTTAAGTTGGTTATTTATAATAAATAAGTGTTGTCATTCCTAAAATATCCTTGCTAATTAAGTATATTGGCTAAAACTATCATTATTAGAAGGATTATCTGAAAAAAAATGCATAAATATAAGAGACAAAATGGATTGGGTCTTATAATTAGGACCAAATAAAAATAAAAGTCAAATTGAATCTTATAATAAGGACCGGAGGAGTATACTATATTAATAGAATGTTTTAAATGTATTCTTATTAAATTTCTATTCCTCTCTATATTACAGATCAGTCTCACTTCTCTCTCTTTTTTCTCTTTTTCCAACAGAAATAGTAGTTAACATTTAAAATATCAACCATAAACTCTATAAATAATAAACTCTATAAATAACTTATATTTGAAACCAAACTTTTCACCTACAAGTAACATGTAAGAGGAATCAGGGCGATAATTTTATGTTGTATTAGGTGTGTGGAAGAAGCTCTTCCTCTATAGAGTGAGGAATTTTTTTCCTTAAGTGATTATAGGATTTAACAAACTAACATCTTGTTTTTTTTTTCAATGATTGTCTGGCGTTCAATTTTAAATTTTTCTACAGGGACATAAATCAGGAGGCTATCAACTAATATCAGGTTTAAAATAATTTCAGCTAACGTTAACAAGACACACAAGCAAACGACTGGAAAAAGAAAATACGATAAGAAGGCAAAACCAAAGATATATATATATATATATATTTTAACCAAAGATATGTTTTTGTGCTCATATGTTATCCCCAAAACCTGTAAATTGGGGCTTTTTAAAATGAGAAGCAAAATACTCGAAGCTGGGTCGTTGCTATTTGGGCTTGATCCTGCTTACATAAACGTGCAGCCCAGTCCATGGTTTCGGCGCATCCAACTCATGTTGCCGTTAGCCATGTCATCAATAAGTTAAACTACTTATCATTTATGGAGAGGTTTGGAGGAAAGCCAGATCATAATTTTATAAGTAATTTATGAATTTCAATACGAGTATGTGAGAGCGATTTGTTTGACTTCCTATTTTTCAAAATACTTCTGAGACCTCTTAAACACCCTCTCAATTAGATAGGTTATGTTTAAAATCTATATTTCGCATGGGGAAGAATTCGCCCTCTTTCCTCCTATTTTTGTTTCTAATCAGTAGATTAATATTTAAATGATTCAGATTTTTTTCATGAAATTATTATCAAAATGTTAAATTATGAAATGAAAAATAGATAATTAAATTTAAATTACTAAAATTTGATATGAAAAATTTAATATTGTATTAAAGAAACTAAAAACAATATTTTGAAAAAAAAAAAAAAAAAAGAGGAAGGAAGAGGATGAAAATTGGAAAGGGAATATGAAAGAATCCTTTCCCAGAACAAGCTTCAATCAATAATAGAGTATTTTAGAAGCTCATAACAAGCAAATGCAGGCAGATGAATTTTTATTTTTAAGGCATGAAAATTTCAAGAAAATTGCTGTTTTTGGAGAAATCTCCTAGATTGGATCTAACAATAATAGGATGGGGGAAAGGATAATGGATTCGTGCCTATAGATACCAATCAATATATCGATTTATGCCAAACCTCATCAACTCTGTAGATATACAAAGTATATTGTCACTCCCTACGTTTTCTTGTGAAGAACATTTTTCGCTTTTTAAAATCTGCCTCTTTCAAACTCATTTATTACTACTTTTTCTAATGGCATCCTTGAATTTTTAAAAGCTAAATATGTCTACTACTAAAATAAATCAAAACAATGCTTAAAAATTATAAACATATTAAATTATATTTCTCAACCCCCATCACACAAAGGAAGCCAGATTGGTGGTTTATTAGATTTTACTGTCCTTCGTCTCTAAATACAATAACAAACATATTGTTTAGGCTTATTCTTTTTTGTAGTACATGCTCTGAATAATACGAAATTTGTTAATTTATAATAAAAATATTATCATTATATAGATAATGCAATTCATTTTTCAACCTAAGTTATTTTCTCAGAAACTAGGCGGATCTTTCGGCCGATAGTCAGATCCTTCCCAAACGTAAAGATCACTGAAATGAATTTTGTCTCTCTGGGATAACTTTATCACATACAGTCCAGACAATTAAAATAGGAAAGTTAACAGGGGAAAAAAGAAAAAGAAAAAAAGAAACCAAGAGGTTGGCGAATGATGGGCTTGGTTACTGAAACGCATTCATGGATCATGAGGAGTCGGTGCTCGAGGGGGACCACAGTGGGTAGGTCCTTTTTTTTTTTTGGGTACAATAGAAAGGTCTTTTGGGTGCACACTTTTGCCTTCAGAGGGGGGAAAAAAACACTAAACTAGGAAATTTGCACCCAGGATCAACATTATAACAAAAAATAAAATAAAGTTAAATGTGAAGAACCACCAATTCAAATATCCATTTAATGTTAATTTTAAGAATCATTTTCATCCAATGACATTACGACAACATATTAAACCTTTTCCTTCACACTAAATCAAGTTGATAATTGATAGCTATAATCGAGATTAAAATTTCTGGGGAAAAAAACGATAATGATAAAAACAAATCCTTTGCCCTTGCACTAAATCAGGTAGAAGAAAAGGAAACGAGGGGCGATATGGAGCATGAAGCATGGAAGGAGAGGTCTATCTGTCTGCCTTGGGAATGCGTGGCTTCTGGCCTTAATGGCATTCAATGCTCTCTCAACTGTCTTCCCCAACCCTTTAAGCGATAGTTCAACCTTCTTTTATTTATCTCCTGTCCCACTTCTCCTCCATTCATCATCATCGTCATCTTCTTCTTCCTCTTCATCATCTTATTCCTACTCTTCTTCACTGCTCAACCATGGAGAAAGGTAGTGCGGCTGCAGCCCCAAGGCCTGTTACTGCTGAGGACGAACATGGAAGCTCCCCTGCCCTCCGTACTTCTGAGACCGTCCTTCGTCTCCTTCCCATCGGCCTCTCTGTTGCAGCCCTTGTCCTCATGCTTAACAACTCCCAAGCCAACGAATATGGCTCTCTTGCTTACACTGACCTTGGCGCCTTCAGGTTCCTTCATTCTCCTCTGTTTTGATCTTCCCTCGTACTCTTCAAATTGAGATCTTACTTGTCATTCCCATCTTTCAAATGTTTGCATAATAGTAGTACATTCCTAGCATCGAACACAGTGCCGTCTTGACATGAGAAGCACAACACACCACTTATTGAGATGCTGCTACCCTAGAAATATGCAGATTCACATCGTTTATAGGTTTTGGCTTCTTTAGTATTTGTGAAATACCAATGATAAGAAATTGCAACCGCTGTAACATGGGATTTCTATTTGCTTGATCTTTGGAGACAGTCTAAAATTTTTTAGGACTATCAACATGGAAATGCAAATGCCTCTGCATCATTGAAAATAGAATATCACAGCTTGGGTTTTTTTCCGCCCTTAATCACACTTAATTTCTTGAAATCTAGATGAGAAATATACTATGATGGTGAAAAAAGCTTCTTACTTTGCCATCGCGTAGGTACTTGGTGCATGCCAATGGTATCTGTGCCGGTTACTCACTCCTTTCAGCAGCCATCGTTGCTATGCGTCGCCCTCCCACCAAGTCTCGAGCTTGGACTTTCTTCTTGCTTGACCAGGTCATTTCATCTCTTTCTTTCTTTGGCCCTTCTTTGATATGAACATATACACCTGAATTACCACATGTGAAGGAACTAAGGAAGAGTATTACCAACTCATGACATAAAATATGTTCAAATGTGTTGGTATAGGTGCTTACTTACATAATTCTGGGCGCTGGGTCGGTGTCAATGGAGGCTCTATACCTGGCGGAGAAGGGAAACGCCTCCACAATGTGGAGCTCGGCTTGTGGGTACTTTGGGCGGTTTTGTCACAAGGCCACGGCCTCCGTCGCTATCACCTTCCTAGCTGTGGTTTGCTATGTGTTGCTTTCACTCATCTCCTCCTACAGCTCTTCAGCAAGTTTGATCCTCCCGCAACCAACCCTACTGCCGCCTCCGCCGCCACCAAAGCCATTGACATCCCTGCATTCCATGGCTGACACAGCACTTCCGTAGCAATCTGTGCTCGAAATTCTGAAGTGTCCCTTGCTGCTGAATTTTAGTATATATCAAGACTTGTGTTTGTAACGAACAGATATCCCACTTCAGTACAATATAAGCTATTTTTAAATACCTTGCTTCTGGTCCCCAAAAAAGAAATATAAAGATTTAGACAAGAAAATACCTTGCTTATATTACTTGCCATGAATAAGATGAGCACTGTCTTCTGGATCGCAAGACCACAAATTTGCCTTTACAAATTACAAGCGGGCTAAGGAACGGGAAACTTTTTTTTTTTTTTTTAATTCTAAAAAAAGATTAAAAAAATCCAATGTATTTCAATTTATACAAAATGCTTTTCTATTTTTAAAATGTCCAATATAAGTTTTAACAAGTAGGCTATTTCTTTGTAAAATTGTGCTCAATTTCATATGCGGCAATTCTGTCAAAATCTCTTTTAGGCCACCAAATGTTTTTTTTTTTTTTTAAGTAGTGTAGGATACCACTCTGTCATGCTTGAACATCATCGAACCCAAGACAAGGTAATTAGCATCTTTTGACATTGGCACAGATTGGACTTGAACAATCATAACCCCCTCTGGGTTTTTATTATAACCTCGATTCACACAGCGTACATTATGCCTCTAATGAACAGGCAAGCTTTTATGATTTTAAAGTCATGACCATTCTGGCGTTATTGGTATCGTCACCATGGCTGTATTAATTAAGGTAGCTGATAACAAACGCAAGTTAGCCAATAGTCACCACCTTCGTTGAAGACAAGTCAGTCAATCTTTAATTTCTATTCAATGAGAAATGAGAGCCGACCGCTCATAGCTTCTTCTAGAAGAGTCGGACCAGATTGTACAGTGAACCGCTCAAGAAAAATAGGCACTAGACAGTCAAACATACAAATCTTCATCCAGTATAAGATCAGATAGGGATTAAAGATGAGGAAGTGAAGCGCAACAACTTGTAAGTTTCCAACTGTTAAGATCACGAAGTACAATGATCCATATTCAATCCATCTGGACGAAGAGTCTGAGACTCCTAGTTCTAATAGGGATACAGAGACAGCTAAGATCGGACCCTCTATCTTATTCACTCTCCATCGGAATTAAGTTAAATTATCATAGGCATAGTATGATTACATAACAAAGTCGAAAACAGAAAGGAGAGGGTACAAAAACATGGGAAAGAAACGAAGCACAAAATCTAATATCACAATCACGAGCTAGCAGGCTGCTGAAGGAGACTGTACCCAAACGATATTGTGCAAAACATTAGAGCGAAAAGTGCCAACATAGCATATTTCCTGCAAGAATATTCATCAATTTACAAAGACGTTTAATTAGACGAACCAAATTTGATCTGAGAAGCGATTTTTGAGATAAAAAGAAAAAGAAAAAGGAAAGGAAAAAAAGAGGGTGCAAACCCGATCTTGAGCCGGTTCTCTGGCTCACCGGTGGAATAGCCAGTGAAATAGAAATATCGAGCAACGATGTATACAACTCCAAGGGCAGCACAAATGCAGGGATGCTTCAGCCCACCGAGAATCATTAGCATGAAAAACATAGGCATCATTTCCAGGGAATTTTGGTGCCCTCTCTATAGTCAGAGACACGAAAAAGAAGAATCAATGAAAAATCAAATAACAACAACCCCCAACCCCGAAAAAGGAAAATCTCTGAATTGCTATGGAATTGAGACCTGAACGCAGTTGAAGCGCTTAGCATCTTTGTTTTCGGATTCTGAGGCATAGAGGGTAGGATAAAACACTTTATACCTGCGAAGAAATTCGACAAACACCTTGTAAGCAAATGACAATGTTAAAATTGAGAAACTAAAAAGGAAGTTAATTGAATGGGGAGATACTTCTTGCGAGCTTTGCCCACTTGAGCTGCCATGTAGAAATTGAGAAAGCAGTAGAGAACGAGGACGAGAGCCACATAGCCATATTCTTTAGGAAGCAATTCCATTACGTTAGCCATTTTTCGGTCGAACGGAAAATTCCAGAGCGAATCGGATGAGGAAGAAAATGGTCGGAGAACAAAAGAACCGGCTAGATCCCCTTATATAAACATACACAAGAGACTCAAAACCACGTAGATTATTTCCGCGGCACAACCGCACAAGCACGCAGATTATTTCAAAGTCTGTGCTTCTGGTCGCTTCCGCAGCTTCTGCTCCAAGGAAAGGTTGACTGGAAACCATAAATAATTAATTTAACTAATTTTTTTAATATATTTAAATTAGTTAATTGATTGAGCGAATATAGTAGTTAGAAGAAAAATGACATCCAAAAAGTCAACATTAGAATGAATTTGATTGAGATATAAAAAGCATTAAGAATCAGAATTTCATTGGGCCGAAAGAGAGTTGCCAATTGAAAGGAATATGCTAAGCCCAATGAATAATTAAATTAGCGGAGCCGGTCAAATGACTTGTTGTGGTCATCGAACATGGGGTTTGGTGGTCAAAGCAGGTTGCTCTCACTCACCTGTTACTGTTAGGTCCCAAGCTCCAATGGGTGACACACTATTATTTCCAGGCTTATTAACGCTAAGCCACAAAGTGCACTTTTGCTTTCTTAGAATGATGGATCAGAATAAGTTTCCAAACAGAGCACACATAATTAGTGTCACCCTCGAGAGAAAGCAGGAGAGAAATTTCATTGGCCAAACATTTTATGCTGTTCCTTGTTGATTGCGAGAGGGGAGCACTCCATGGAATTCAAATTTGAACTTTCCCAGGAATCGTAGGGTGCTGCACTCTTCAATCTGAAAAGCCTGAGAGGCGTGATTAGTAATAATTTGTGAATAAAAATGGGTTTGGTATTGGTAGTTAAATAAGTAATTGGTTAAGCTAATTCCAATGCGTGAATGAATAAAAGTCGAAATGTTCAGATAATTGCCTTTTGTTATCAATTTAATCTATGTACTAAGAACTGATTAACGTGGCTACTTATAATGCTGGCACTCAATACAACTTTTTCCCCCGAGAGACATCCTCATCGATTACAGAATACAAGGAATCATTTATTCCTGCACTGAGAGAGGAAACACACAGCGACCTTTCTTCAAGCATGAAAGGTGTGTCTGGGGCTCCTATCTGTGAAATCATGACTGTAGAATCAGAAAGAACGTCAAAGCTCTCCAAATCTTCCAAGGAGTATCGTATTAGAGTGACGAATCCTACTGATGAAGTGAAAGGCATTGCATCGTATGAACCTCAGGCAGTAGATCTCATTGCCTTCTCAGACATTAGGCCAAAGAGCATAGATGACTTGACCAAACCCCAAGATACTATCATATTGCCTATGTTCTTGGGACAAAAGATGAGAATTCTGATAAGATTCCTATACTGTCATCAAAGTTCATGGATATCGAACCATGTACGAGGATCAAGCAGAATCAAAAGCTTTATGCTGTCTACCTTTTGAACATGATTGACTATGTTCGTATTTGGAAAACCTTGAACTCGGACCTTGAGGGATTCAACATGAACATCATTCATAAAGTGCTACGAGCAGATTCAACCGTAAGAACCACTGATTCATTTTTCGCATTGTCATCTCATTAACAATACCAATATTCCACAATGAGCTTCCCAGTAGTTTAAAAGCATAGCAGTTGTAATGCCACTTACTTAACTATCTGTATTTATTTAAGCAAGGATTATTCGGCAATCTTAGTTTATCTATCTATGAAAGATAGATATATTTAAGTAAAGCCAATTTCTAAGAAATGCTTGCTCTGTATACTACAGAATGGAGGAAACTGTAGTGTTTTCTTCTCTGGAGAAAATCACAATGTGGATTTGACTACACAAAGCATAATGAGATCTCAGAATCTAAATGAGTCCCAGAAAGATGTAGTTGCAAGCTGTGTGGGCTTTTGAGGGGATGTTCTCTTAATAATACTGTCAAACTCATATGGGGTCCTCCGGGAACCGGCAAAACAAAGACAGTTGCTTCCTTGCTGTATTCTCTGCTCAAATTAAAAGCCAGAACATTGGCATGTACTCCAACTAACAAAGCAGTGTTGGAAGTAGCAGCTCGATTGCAGAGCACAGTGACAGACTCACTCGAGTATGAAACATATGGGTTTGGCGACATAGTTATATTTGGAAACAGCTCTCGGATAAAAGTGGAAGGTTATCAGGGCCTTCGCGATGTCTTTCTTGATTATCGTGGTGACAAACTTCTCAAGTGTTTTGCTCCACTCACTGGATGGAAACATCACTTGGAATCAACGACCAAGTTGCTTGAAGACCCTCAAGAAGAATATCGTTTATATATGATCAGAGAAAATGATGAGGAGGAGGATGATCTTATGTCATTAGAGCAATTTGTGAAAGATTACTATAGCGATATTAAAGACTATTATAGTGATATTGAAGAAAAATACAATTAAGAGAAACAATGTCTCAACATTAGAACAATTTGTGAAGCAGAGATTCAGTTCCATTAAGAAGGAGCTCCAGGTCTGCATGCTAACCTTGTATACACACTGACCATCATCATTCGTTTCATTTGAGGTGGTGAAGAGCATGTTAAGAACTTTGGATTTGCTAAAGTCAATGGAAAGATTCATGTTGGCTATCAGGATTGACCTTGTTGACTATGAAGGTGGAGAAAGCATTGATAATAACTATGGAAGCTCAGGCTTTGCAAGACAGGGGTGCCTTTACATACAAAGGCCACTTTCTGAATCAGTTTCTCTTCCAAACATTACAGAAAGATATGTCTTGTCAAATTCTTGCTGGTCAAATGCATGCTTGGTTTTCTGCACAGTATCAAGTTCTGCAAATTGTGCACAGAAGGAATGACGCCTCTGCAAATTCTAGTAATTGATGAGGCAGCTCAACTCAAAGAATGTGACTCAGCGATTCCACTGCATGTGCCAGGCCTCGAGCATGCTATTCTTATAGACGATGAGAGGCAGCTACCGGCAATGGTTAAAAGCGAGGTAATCGAGCTTCCTTCTCATTCTTCATGATTTTGATTATGGAAACACTTGCTGATTCTTGCTTAATACGTTCAAAATGATGAACATGTTTTAGGTTTCTAAAGAGGCCGAATTTGGGAGAAGCTTGTTTGGGAGGCTGGTATTGTTAGGATATGGGGAGCATTTGCTCAATTTCCAGCACAGAATGCATCCATCAATCAGCTTATTTCCAAATAGAGAATTCTATGACAAGAAACTTTCTGATGCCCCAAATGTCAGAATGACAGGATATAAAAAGCGTTTTATTGAAGGACAAATGTATGGGACCTATTCTTTTATCAACACATCGACGGGGAAAGAGCAATCTGGTCCACGATGCTATGGTTGTAAGAACACAGTTGAGGCCTCGGTTATCTCACAAATTATTCAAAGCCTTCATAAAGGTCCCTCTTTACTCTTCCTTATTCTCGTGTGTATTATTCCAGTGTTAGAATGAACTGAAGTTTAGAAGACTTTATACTCATGATCTATTTTTCTTTTCTCTGCAGAGTTTCTCAGCACAAGGAAAAAAAGTCGGCGTGGGAGTCATATCTCCATATAATGCTCAGGCTTGTGAGATTCACGAGAAAGTTAAGGAGCATGGCTCAGTTTCTGATCCAAACTTCTGTGTTAGTGTTCGTTCTGTTGATGCCTTCCAAGGTGGGGAAGAAGACATCATAATAATCTCCACGGTAAGGCCTAATGGAAACGGAAAAGTAGGTTTTCTCAGTGATATGAGAAGAACAAATGTGGCGCTCACTCGTGCTAGGGACGTCACTAAAGAATTTGTATCAATATATATATATATATGTAGTCACTATATAGTCACAACGCTTCTTGAAAAGTTGATATGAAGTTGGGTTTATAAATTTTCCTGCAGGCATTGTTTGTGGGTACTGGGGAACGCAGCAACTCTGATAAATAGCAATTCTATTCTATTTGGAGAAAACTTGTGCTTGATGCTAAGAATAGAGAGTGCTTCCATAATGCTGATGAAAACAAAGACGTGGCTCAAGCCATTGATGATGCCTTGCTTGAGCTCGAACTGCTTGATGAACCAGGGCCAATATTTAAGAGACTGACCATAGAGAGTGCATGTTGAACTTAGCCATAACTTGACACGAATTCGTATAATAATATTAGTATAATCAATGGCAAATTGAAACAGGATTGTGATCCATGTTTTGTGGCCTTACTGATAGTTTGAACTTTGAAGAACTGATATTGCTGATATAATTGAATGCAGAGGTTCTTTCTGGGGCTGGCCACGGACCCCAAGTTGGTGACGAGCAACCTTAAGGCCTGCTTGACATATTCTGTGGAATAGAATAAAGCCTAATGGCATAAGATTTGATAAGGATGGATTGTTTAAGGTTTGATGATATTTTAATACTATTACGATGTAATGTAATGTTTATTGCTGAGGTTCGCAGTTACAAGACAATGTTTAACGTGGTGGGTGTGTTTGTTTTTTGCTTTCTACGTGAGTTCTATAAAAATAATAATCTCTTCCATTTGCATTTAAAATCAAAAGACGTTAGTTGGTCGGATATAAGAATTATTTTCTTCTTATTTTAAAAATTACAGTTGACTACATAAACATTTTTTAGATGTAATGAAAACCGTTTCCTCTTTTTTTTTTGTTGAATAGTTTTATTTTCTGCATGATAAAATATTGTTCTTAAATTAATAACTAGAGAGAATAAACCAATGTTATATTGTAATGTCGGGCCGTATTTTAATCATAATTTATGAGCAAACATAATTTAATTAGTTTTTTTTAATGGAGTCATATTATATAAAAATTAATTAAGTACAGATTTGACATGAAATATAATTGAATCAAACATGAAGATACCACATTTTAAATTTTGAAATATAGGGGGGGAAAACCTAACTACTACCTCCGGTCCTAATTATAAGACCCAGTTGACTTATTTGAGAAGATTAAGGAAGTAAGTTAAGTTAGTTGTTTGTACTAAATAAGTGTTGTCATTCCTAAAATATCCTTACTAATTAAGTGTATTGGCTAGAACTATCATTATTAGAAAGACTATCTTGGAAAAAATACATAAATATGAGAGATAAAATGGATTGGGGTCTTATAATTAGGACCAAACAAAAAGTCAAACGGAGTTTTATATTAAGGAGCGGAGGTATTATTTTTAAATCTAGATCACCGAACAATGCAAGTCCAACACGCCAAGCCTCGCTTTGAAGATTTAAAAAAATCACATAAGGGTATGCATGAACTGATATAAAACAATCACTCATGACGATTTCCTTGCTTTGCTGGACCGGTCGAGCTTGGTCCCAATACAAAGTGACCGACCTGCCTCAAATACTTTGGTCCTCCTTAAAATCCAGCTCTGTTCTTCCTCTGCATCAGATTTCCACACACCAGACATAACTCAGAAAAGGGTTCTGTTCCTATGAGCTGACTATGTCGAAGATGCCGAGGTGTAAATGCCTGCTTCCATTCCTGTGTCGTGGTAATGTTTCATTATTGCTAATGTTTTCCATTTCATTTTTGTATATGTGGATGAATTTGGACTGTAGTTGGTGGTTCCATTCCAAGCTTTGCAAGCATACGGCGTCTCCGTCGATGCAGTTTGCCCCGGAAAGAAAGCCGGCGACACCTGCCCCACTTCCATTCATCAGGTCTCTCATTGACTGTCCCATTAAGTTTTTGTCCCTACAAAAATTATTTTTCTGATTAGTTTATACAAACCCAAATTTTCACGGCATGGTTGATTTCTTAGCAGCATCTCAGTTGTTTTTTTCCATTTGATGTGGAAACTAGATTCGGATTTGTCCAGAGTTGCGTGGTCACGATTTCACTCTCAACGCAACGTTCGACGAAATCAAATCTGCAAACTAAGATGTATTATTAATCCCCGGAGGGAGGTCACCGGAGCATCTCGCTCTTATTCCAAATGTTGTGCAACTAGTTTCAGAATTTGCCGATTCTGGAAAACCAATCGCTGCTGTCTGTCACGGAGGGCTGGTTCTGGCGGCTGCCAGAGCCATCAAAGGTCGCAAGATCACTGGATTCCCCACAATCAGACCAGTACTCGTGGCCGCCGGTGCAGACTGGGTTGAACCGGAAAGCATTGGCTCTTCTATAACCGTGGTCGATGGTAATCTCATTTCTGCCGTTTCTTACAAAGGCCATTCCGAATTCATACGCCATTTTGTGAAAGCTTTAGGAGGCACCATTAGTGGCTCCCCCAAAAAGATCTTGTTTATTTGTGGAGTAAGTTCGTATCACTTTCTTCACTTTTGCCAGAATTTCACTAAATTGTATACGAATTGTTAGGACACAATCTCTGAACATGTTGAATTTGAAGGATTACATGGAATATTATGAGGTGATGGTTCCGTTCCAGTCTTTTGAGGTATTGGGATGTCAAGTGGATGCGGTGTGCACGGAAAAGAAAGCCGGCGAGACCTGCGCAACCGTATTTCGCGAGGTCGAAGGTGCCCACGCTTTCACCGACACGACAGGATATGACTTCGTGTTAAATGCGAACTTCGATGAAGTGAATGTTTCGTCCTATGACGCCCTTGTCGTCCCGGGGGGCCAGCCCTCTGCTTTTTATGTCTTGAATCATTCTGTTCTTGCGCTGATCAACCATTTCATGCAAAATAATAAGCCTGTCGCTTCTATCTCGGAAGGTCAGAAGATTTTGGCCGCTGCTAATGTTCTTGAGGTAATACTACGTGAATTGCTGGAAATTTTTTGTCGCATTATCATGTTCTATGGTATGTTGGAAAGAGTAAGGGCAAAAGAATATCAATGGAAACTCTTCATTATTGGCAATAAACCCTCTTAACTAAGGTTAATAAAAAGAAAGAAACAAACCCTGCTTTGAAGGGTAGCTGATAAATCACAACAGTACTCTTTAATATCTAAGTCTGAGATCATTCATAGATAGACATAGATATAACCAAATGTCTAACAACTTTCATTAACTAACACACCCAGGCAAATCCCATATTCGAGTATGTTTTGTCAGGTGATTAACGATTTTATAATTTGTTGGTTACGTACTGGTTGAGACAGGGAAGGAAGTGCACGGCTCACCCGACAGCGAAGCTGGGTGTGGTCCTGTCGGGAGGAACATGGTTGGAACCTGAGTCCATTGACCGTTGCTTCACCGACGGGAATTTGGTGACCGGAGCTTCGTGGTTCTGCCACCCTGAGCTCATTTCTCAGCTCATGGCACTACTCGATGTTCGTGTGTCTTTCTGAGCTATTTGCGGTCTTAGGAATGAGACTTGAAGCTTGTGTGCGCTAAAAAGAGAAACCAGCGGATGCTGCACGAATTAGAATAACAGTCTCTATGCTGTTCTTTCCGGATGCTATAAATATATATATATATATATATATATATTGCGGCTTCTTCTTCCATATCGTATTCAATGATAGGTAGAATATTCCCGAAATTTGCGTTCTTCTCGTGGTTGGTTGTTGAATTTGAGATTATAAAAGGAAAGCTAAATGTTTGATTTGCTACAACGGCCAGGGATGAACCTTTAAGCAAGTCGGTCGATCACTGATCATCCTTCTGATCTTCATCAGACGCCAAATGAAAATAATAGCACTCTTACATGTTTGAGCACTTGACTCCTCAAAAAGCCAATTTTTTTTCTTATTTCGGCGCCGACTCACGCGGGTATCATTGTTTTGCTTGCTGCGTACTGAGTTCTATAAAAGTAATGATCTCCTCCATTTACTGAACAACCAAAGGACGTTGGTCGCATATAAAGAAATAATAACCCTCGTTTACGCTTATTTCCCTAAGAAAACCATATTAGAGAAAGGCTCGTTTATGTTGCTCTTCCATTCAATTCAGTTATCTCATCTTTAAATTATTCAAAGATTCCTATTTCAAAAATTACATTTAAATATTGTAACATTTTAATATATATTGAAAATTCAAAATCCTCTTTCCCCAAATTTTTGTCGAAGAATAATTCATTTTCTACGCATTAATATTGTTATCAAAATATTAGTAATAATTAAAGCAAAAAATTTAATGTTAAGTTCTATAATATAAGTATTGTATAATTTTTATTTTGAATTTTTAATCATAATTTAGAAGTAAAGGTATTTTAATAAATTTATATGGACTGAAGTCGTGTTATATATAAAATCAAGTTAAACACTTATTAAATGAAATAAAGATAATATACTGTCCCTTATTTTAGCCATCAGCAGGAGTTGTTCGTGTTATCATGAAAATAAAGAAAGAAAAAGTTATGCCACACCGCCGCTCCTCCTCCATAATATACTGCTTTCAGTGATCAAAGCGTGCTAAAGCCTAAAAGAAACCTACTGCGGAGGATGGAGACATGTCCCCGAAATTAGCTTTTTAATCAACTTTCTTCAAAATGATCTAAAATAATCCAAAGTCAAAAGCTTCACATGTGTTTTTAAATCTAGTTCATTGAACAATGCAGGCCCAAACGCTTAAAAAACCTCGTAAAGATATGCATAAACTGCCATAAAACAATCACTCATGACGAATCCCTGTTTTGACTTGACCGATGATCGGGCCTCGTCCCAATACAAAGTAGCTCACCTACCTCAAACACTTTCATCCTCCTTAAAACCCAGCTGTGTTTTTCTTCTGCATCAGATTATCAAACACCAGACATGGCTCAGAAGAGGGTTCTCTTTCTTTGCGGTGATTATGTCGAAGATGCCGAGGTATAGATGCATTCTTCCATTTCTGTGTCGTTGCAATGTTTCATTATTAGTATTAATCACTATTTCATTTCGTATTTGGATGATTTGGATTGTAGGTGATAGTTCCGTTCCAAGCTCTGCAAGCATACGGCGTCTCCGTCGACGCCGTTTGCCCTGGAAAGAAAGACGGCGATACCTGCCCCACTTCCATTCATCAGGTCTCTTTGAAAGAATATCCCTGAAAATTTTACATATGATGTTTTCTCCCAGCAAATATTTCTTCTTGTCTAATTACTCCATTCAAACCGAAGTTTTTATAAGCATGGTTAGTTTCTCAGCATCAATTCAGTTCGTGTTTGAAACTAGGTTCGGATTGGTCCAGAGTTGCGTGGTCACGATTTCACACTCAACGCAACGTTCGATGACATCAAAGCCAAAAACTACGACGGATTAGTAATACCCGGGGGGAGGTCCCCAGAGAATCTCGCTCATATTGCAACTGCGGTGGAACTGGTTTCTGAATTTGCCGCTTCAGGAAAACCAATCGCTGCGATCTGTCACGGACCACTGGTTCTGGCGGCTGCCGGAGCCATTAAAGGGCGGAAGGTCACTGGATTTCCCGCAATCGCACCGGTCCTCGTCGCCGCCGGCGCACATTGGGTTGAACCAGAAAGCATTGCCTCTACTATAGCCGTCGCCGATGGCAATATCATCACCGCCGTTACCTTCAAAGGCCATTCTGAATTCATACGCCATTTTGTCAAAGCTTTAGGAGGCACCATTAGTGGCTCACCCAAAAAGATCTTGTTCCTCTGTGGAGTAAGTTTATGCGATCACTTTCATCACTTTTGTCAGTTTCCAAGTTCAATTCAACTGAACCATATGGATACAATCTATTTAACATTTTCAATTTGTAGGATTACATGGAAGATTATGAGGCGACGGTTCCATTCCAGTCTTTTGAGGCATTGGGATGCCGAGTGGATTCGGTTTGCCCCAAAAAGAAAGCCGGCGAAACCTGCGTAACTACATTTCGCGACGTCGAAGGAGGCCACAGTTTCAGCGACAAGACAGGATATGACTTCGTGTTGAATGCGAACTTCGATGACGTGAATGTTTCGTCCTATGATGCTCTTGTCATACCAGGAGGTCGAGCCCCTGCTTATATGGCTTTGAATCACTCTGTTCTTGCCCTGGTCAACCATTTCATGCAAAATAATAAGCCAGTCGCTTCTATCTCCCAAGGACAGAAGATCTTGGCCGCTGCTAGTGCTCTCAAGGTGATACTACGTTAATTTCTGGAAAATTTGTGTCGCGTTATTGTGTTTGTGTCAGTGTTCGTCAGGTGAGTTAACATTTCTGTTGGTTATGGGCTGGTTGATGCAGGGAAGGAAGTGCACGGCTCACCCGACGGCGAAGCTGAATGTGGTTCTGTCGGGAGGAACATGGGTGGAACCTGAGCCCATTGACCGTTGCGTCACCGACGGGAATCTGGTCACCGGAGCTTCGTGGTCCAGCCACCCTGAGCTCATTTCTCAGTTCATGGCGATGCTCCATGTTCGTGTATCTTTCTGAGCTGTTCTCCTGTCTTTTTTTTTTTTTTGGTAAAGTGTTCTCCTGTCTTTGTTATGAAGCTTGTTTCCTGCAGACGCGTTGTTCACGTGGCTGGGCCTTCAAATTGAGAAAAATAAAATGGTCGCATTTAAATTCTTCACATTGTAAAGTTCATCTTTTGTTTTGTTTTGTTGGGCCATCGGCCCATTTACCCTTGAAGTTTCATAGTGTTCGTATTTGTAATTGGATTTCTAGAGTTCAACCAAAAGAGACTGCAGACAGAACATCAAGCAGTATACGTCGTTTGGTTTTCATATACCTAACCGGCTTAAATTTTGAATATGTGGATATATATAGTACAAAGAAAGCTAAGACAAATAATATGGTGCTGTTTACTAAGAACAGAAATATGCACTGTAAATCTGTAACGCAATAGCAATATTTCATCCAAAAAAATAACGCCAGGAAGGCAAAGAACAATAGTGTGCGAAAGCGAATAATAAGTGGTTCAATTGGAAATCTCGTTTTCACTCGCGGCAATGCCCACAGTCAGGGAATTGAAGTAATGAAGCAAGCCCTTAATTAATGCTGAAATATTTTTAAAAAAAAAACAGAGAGAGAGAGAGAGCATAAGGAAAAGTGAAGTGAAAATATTGCATGGAAAGTTAAAGAGGGAGGAGGCGGAGGAGGGGTGAAGCAGTGAAATGGAGGATGAAGCACTTTAGAGAGAGGAAGATTTGAATGAATGAGTGCGGTAGAAAGTAGGGATTTGAGGAGAGGCAACCAGCGAGGCAGAAATAATTGAGGGCTCTTTATGTAACAACTAGAGAAGCACTATCATCACACTTGTGGCGCCTATTATTATCATGTCAACAACATCCCTCCCATGGGCAACCTCAACTCTTCAAACCTCAAATCCACATACACACATAGTTAGATCAAACAATACTCAAATTTAACTCAATATTATTAATATTAACTTCGGTCATAAATATAACATTTGGTCTACAGTGAAAAGAGGTGTAATTCTGTTTTCATTTACAAGTCACTTGTAGGAAAAAAGTTTATTTATAAATATAAGTCATTTATAGGGTAGTTAACAAGCTTTTTCTAATTTTGCCCTTGTCAATTCAAACAGGTGAGGTGAGAGAAAACATCAAACATATCTCTTAAAATACCCTTAAATTGATAAGGACAAGAAATGGAAAAAAATTTATTAATTTAATATATGTCTTATTTTGCGGTTTGAAATACAAGTGACTTACAGTGGTGGCATGTGTATGCGTTTGTGTGAAGAGGAAAATTGGACATGACTAAAGGGATGTTTGGATGAAAACTAAATTATAGTTTTAAAAATGCTTTTACAGTATATGAGATAAATATGTGGAGTAGTTTGTCTCGTTTTACAAAAAAATACTCTTGAGAAGTACTTTTGGATGCTTCCAAACACCTCTTAAATGGAAATGAGGCTTGAGTAAATAATGAGATTATAGAAGAGGAAGAATGGCGAAAAGATAGAGGAGGGTGGGTGACAAATGGAGTGCCACATGGAATGATACCTACCTCTTCACCGTTTTAGAAGGGTGTGGGGATGGAGGGATGGACGGGTGGGTGGGGCTTTCCCAAAAACAATAATGGAGGAGTGAGGCATTAATAAACGACACCCAGTTTAGTGGAGATCGGAGCGGAGAAACCTAGGTTGATGAATCTTAATAAGCTGCGTGCCTGGCTGGTCTTTTTACCTCAACCATTTCCCTCATGTGTGTTCAACATCCCAGTGTCTGGTTGTGAAATTGATTTGAAACATCATTTGAATCACCACTTGTCTGTGATTAAAAATTGATTAGATGGATCGTCGTTTAATCAAATGTGATGACCAGAAATTAGAACGGAGACAAACCAGGTCGAGGGATCCAAATTGGTAATGAATGGATTCCCCGAGTGGAATTGAATGAAAGGGAGAGGGATGGTTGAAGATGGGGGGTGTTGTGATATAAAAGGGCCTTCAATTTTCCTAACATACGCTGATTGGATATAAAGCTATGGGCTCTGGGGCCCGCCATTTCTCACCCCCCCAGGGCAATTAAAAGTATATATTAAATTTAATACAATTATTATTTGTTTGGTCTGCCCTTCATCATCATTGTTTCCCTTACCTACGGTTTGGGGAGAATGTAATTCGAGTCCCCGTGACTGATGAGTCCCTTGAATTAATGAAATCTTATTCAACTTTCAAGAGACTTCATTGACTAAAATTAAAAATTAAAATAAGTTTAGTATTAAAACGCTCTTAATTTTTTTTTCTTAAAATTAAATAAATAAAACCCTCAATACTTGAGCCACCGGGGGCGAGTGGCGACCGCCAGGACTTTGGTGTTAGTGTGGGTGTGGCAAGGATCCGGTGGCGGTCAGAAGTGAAAAGCCTGCCACAAAACAAGCGTTAATATACTTAGATATGAAGAAATATTTAGGAGAGATTACGGATTACCTAACGCTTTAAAGTGTTCTTTTCTCTAATACATTCGAGAAATTTTATTTCATAATCATTATCCACTATTAAATTTCAATTGATAAATGTAAAAACCTTTTTTTAAAAAATAAAATATCAATTATACGTTAAGAATAATCAACATGATGAATCCGAAACAGGTATGTATGCACAAACATAAAGAACATTTCAGGCATAAAGACCTCAACGTCACAGTTAAAAATAGTCCGAACGGCAAAACTCCGGCGAAATATTAGTCGCAGTAGTAAACTAACAACCATGATAAAAACGCGGATGGTAATAAAATCCGTTGTCCTATTCTTGACCACCACCACCTGAAAATTGTTTTTATAATATTGCATTAAAAATTAGACCTTATAACATGTAATTAATTGGGAGTAGAAATAAAAAATATTAAAATCTTAGACATTTTTGAGGTGCATCTCATTAATAAGACTACTCTCACCCAAAAATTGTATAGTTACATATACATACATATGTATATTTGTATATATGTTTAAGCGAAAGGCGGAGTTATTTGCATCAAATTAAGAAAGTAGATTTTGTATTGATTGAGTGAACAGCTGAGAATTGTACGTAAACCTAAGAATGGATAGGAAAGAGACGGGAGAGGTCAACAAATCCTGCTCCCATTACCTGCTAATCTATCAATCAACTCCCAAATGTTTCAACGTAATAATGTCTACACATTCTGCGTTAGCCCACCCCCATCACAATCAACCAGGCAGAATTATCGTACGTCTGGTCAATGATATAAGAACGTGGTTTTAGATTAAAACACTCAATTTATTTTGGGACAAAAAAAAATTATTGCTTGATTTCAAATTTTCAAATGAGTATTGGTTGTTATCTTAGTAAAGAAAATTAATGACAATATATCTTCTTGATATGAAATTTTAAAATTCAATAGTTACTTTTTTTAGATTTTTCTTTTTATTTTACATCTCTTATTTTTTCTAAATCATTCTTACTATTTCTGGTTGTTAATATAAGATCTCGCTTAATTTTTATTTTTGTTCTAATTATAAGACTTCAATCCACTTTGTCTCTCATATTTATGTATTTTTTTTTCAAGATAATCTTTTTAGTAATGATAACTCTAACCACTACACTTGATTAGTAAGGTTATTTTAGAGAAGACAACATCTATTTATGACAAATAAGTAACTTAACTTATTTCCTTAATCTCCTCAAATTAGTCAATTAACTCTTATAATTAGGATCGAAAATAGTATTAATTGCGAGAAGTTCTCATCGAAGATTATTTTAATACATATGATTAAAAAAATAATTTGAAAAGGTTAACATACAGTACATCGTTTAACAAATAATCAACTTAACTAATTTTTTTAATATCTTTAAATTAGTTATTTAGCTATTGTATTAAAAGTCAGAGGATGCAGACAATCATAATATCTATTATTCACGAATCGTTAATAATATATATGATTTATCTCCAGCTATTGGGTTCGCAGTCTTTAAAATCTTAGAATGCTGGGTAAAAGCGAGTAGTCATGCGTACTAAGTTTGGGCATATGTCTAGATATATATATATATATATATTTAATTTCACAGTAAATTTATATCCAATTTGAATTAGCCAACCGCGATAATTATATACTGGGATATAAGTTTATGTGATCAAGCCTTTCTTCCATATGAGTTCTCAAAAGGATCTTCCGAAGCATTTCATCCGGGGGGGGGGGGAAAGATATCCGAAACGTGTTCCACGAGTCAGGACAGGTCACTCGGTGATGATTCAGCGATTGTTTGAAATGAAAATAAATATTTGTACAATAATCAAGATTAAAAAGAAAGAAAGAGGGAAAAAAAAAGAGAAAGAAAATAACTGTACAAACCCGCACAATTGCACAAACCTACACGATGCGATGGCCATTGGTACTTGGCACTTACTACGAGTTACGATCCACTCTCCCGTATTGTTGTTTCACGTGCATGCATCGAAAATAAACTTCTTGTATAATCAATTAATGTGAGATATAAAATTTATAACAATTATAACTGTCATTTGCAATACGTAATATCAAAAAATGTGAGATTGGTTTATTGTATTGTTTTTCTATGATTCAAGTATGTCCTTGCAATGTTGATGGCCAGAAGCATGATTTTATTTCCACTTTTATCATTTGAATCAATTGAAACAGTATCGGAACTAGTTACGAGTATTTTAAACTTATCAGATATATATTATCTAAATTTAACTTAAATAGTCTAGATTTAATCTTTTTATTTTTACTTGTTTAAGATAATTATTTTAAGATGTATATAATAGAAAATAAAGATAATCTCTCAATTTTTTTTTAAAAAATAATTTTTTCTATTTAAAAATAATTAATTAAAATTTTAAAATCTAAACTATTTAAATAAGAGCTCACTGGTTAAGATCTAATGAGTTTATGACGCTCATTACTAAAACTGGTTCCAAATGGTATCACACAGTTTATTAAACAATATTAGATGTTATATACACACATTAATATTTATATATCTATGTAGAATATAAAATTTACATGAAATCGCATTATTTGAAAGCAATGAACGACACAATTCATCTTAAATTTTATGCAAATTGTAGGTTAGAGCTTGATTTGGAAAATGCTCTTAATTCATTTCACTGAATTTTCGTCTGTGATTAATTAATTTATACATGAATCGTAT
This sequence comes from Neltuma alba, assembly GCF_004799145.2. Lineage (NCBI taxonomy): Eukaryota > Viridiplantae > Streptophyta > Magnoliopsida > Fabales > Fabaceae > Neltuma > Neltuma alba. The sequence goes on from NW_021636874.1 coordinate 46,174, forward strand.
AACATACTAAAAATTAAGTTATAACAATTATAACTGTCATTTGCAATACGTAATATCAAAAAATGTGGGATTGGTTTATGGTATTGTTTTTCTATGATTCAAGTATCTTTTTACAATGTTGATGGCCAGAAGCATGATTTTATTTCCTTTTTTATCATTTAAATCAGTTGAAATGGTATTGGAACTGGTTACGAGACAAGCATCTTAAACTCATCATATTTATATTATTGAAATTTTACTCAGATGGTCCAGATTTATTTTTTAAATTTTTACTTGTTTAGGATAACTATTTTAAGATGTATAGAATAAAAACAAATATAATCTCTCAATTATTATTTTTTTAAAAAATATTTTTTTCTATTTAAAAATAATTAATTAAAATTTTAAAATCTAAACCATTTAAATAAGAGCTCACTGGTTAAGATCTAATGAGTTTATGACGCTCATTACTAAAACTGGTTCCAAATGGTATCACACAGTTTATTAAACAATATTAGATGTTATACACACACATTAATATTTATATATCTATGTAGAATATAAAATTTACATGAAATCGCATTATTTGAAAGCAATGAACAACACAATTCATCTTAAATTTTATGCAAATTGTAGGTTAGAGCTTGATTTCGAAAATGCTCTTAATTCATTTCGCTGAAATTTCGTCTGTGATTAATTAATTTATATACGAATCGCGTAACATTTTGTTGAATTTTCTCATTCCACGGTACTAAAAATCTATCGTCTTCTACTCTTCATATCCCCAAACGGAGCAGACATTCATAGTCCTCCTTCCATGTGCGATAGAATGTATTCTTAGCCACGCTGATTAAAACATTAAAGAGGCATGTGTTTTACCATTTTATAAAAGGGTCTCATATTAAGTGACATTCCCTTCAATCTAAAACACATATCACCTTCTAGAAAAACTGTGTTTGGCAACCTCTAATAATCACCTTGGAAAAAAAAAAAACTCTTTTGCTTGGCAAAAAAAAAAAAGGTTTTTGCTTTGACGAGGCAAAATATTTGTCAGATGTTTATCATGTGTAACGTAAAATCACTCAAAACAAGTTAAGTCAAACACTTAAAAAAAATTCTTGGTCCATGATATAAGTTACATGGGAAATTAGCAATTATCATTTTCTAATTATAGGTGGTGTTGTACATTAGATATTGAGAAAGAGTAGAGGATAAAATAGCTAGATTTGAATCATTGACATTTTTTTTTTTTTTGAATCAAGGCAGATTTAACCTAGTTACTTTTTCTTGATTTCTGTACGACGATGAAATTAAAAGTAACTTATATTTTGAATCGAAGAAAGTAAAATTTTTCATAAAAAGAATATTGTAAAGAGGTAAAAGAAATCGAAAGAGTTATTAGATCGAATCGGTACAAATGGCCTTAATTTCGGGTTTCAATTCAGAACTAACATTCACTCATCCTTGTTTCCTAGTTAGTCACCTGAAAGGACCAAAGAACTGCTTCGTTGCACGTCTCTTAAGTACGATAGATAGTCCAAATCCGCAGCTATAATACAACAACCCAAAAAATGATAATTGGCGTGTTTATAAGCAAAGTAACATAAAAACCCCAGCATCTCACAAAAAGTCAAACCGAAACCTCCTGAAAAAATTAATTAATGATTTAAGCAATTGATCAACATACATTCATGTCCCGCACAGACACGACAGTCTTGTCCTAGTTTGCCAAATTGTAGCATTGTAGAATTTAACTATTGGCTTCTGTTTATGTGCACACTTGAAAAGAGGTTTAAGACAAACAAATATATCTTGTTTCCTTAATTATCTGCATCAACCATTACTCAATTATTATCTGCTTGGCTTTAATGACACAGGTGGAAGATGTGTTTGGGATGAGTGATCTACAGAACAAACATGCATGTGATTCTCAATCTTGTATCTTGACTTTTTTATTTATTTGTTCCTCACTCATGTTTCTTTATTCTGTTCTTCTTCGCTCTAAGCCAACTTCTTCTATTTCTTTCCTACAAAACCCCAGGTGTTTTAATAAGTACGCTTTCTTGTGTTCTCATGTTGTTCATAATTGCTCTTTATGCGTATCATCATTCAGTCTGTCATGTTGAAAACTTGATGCTCATTTTAAGGTTGCAACATTATTATAATCCAACAGTGTAACAAATGGTCCTCACTTGCACCAACATTTCACCATCTGGAAAACTATCGCTTTACCATAAATGTACAGACGAATAATAAATCTTCTGGGCAGAATAAACTTCATACGGAACTGTGTTTAACTGCAACACATTCAATGCCATTCAGGATGACTGCATCAGGATTTCAAATTTTTCTGTTCCTTATATCTTTCCCTTTCAAAACTTTACGTGAAAAATAAGAAGCCGGATTCAATATAGCTGATGGTTTAATTAAAGTGTAGCTTTATTCTCCAAAAGAAATGGGATATTGACTATAACAGGCTGCTTAAAATAACAGTAGCGTAATGACAATGATTGAGGTTAAAGTTTAAATCTTTAGTAGATAGATGTTTATACAGATGAGATGGGAATGATCTGTAAAAAGACAAGAGCAATCTCTTCAAATTTTTTAATGTTTCGATGCAAATGGGGGGAGAGTATTCATTCATTGCCATCAATGAGCAACTATTTGCTTTTAACTTTTTCTCGTTACCTATTACGCCTCAAACAGAGTCTCTCGTCATCTATTTGCACGGCACGCGCTCTATCCCCCTCCCTCGCCCCCTCTCACAGATATTTTATATATTATTTGTTCATTTTAATTAATACTATAATTTTTTATGGTAATATTTTTCACTCAATACTCCGTACTCTGACAATGACCACTAAAGGATGGTGGCACATGCCTGCTGTCACATCAGTGTAGATGTACCATCCAGATTTTCCAGTACGGATCATCCAATGGCTGAGATTGGCTCTTGCCATGACTCTTACAGAGACGCTCCTTCTCTTTCTCTCTCTACTGCGCACAAGTCCAGCTTTGGTCGGTACCCCCTTATAAGAGGCAAAGGTCCTTACTTTATTTGCTTCGTCCGTCTCTCTCTCTTATCACTGTGCGTTTCAAAGCCAAAAATCCTCACTGGGTCTCTCTCAATCGAAAGTGATAGGCCACGAAGAGTGCCTTTAGTTCAACAGTCACTTGTGTTTCTTCATTCTTGCTTCCTTTCTACTACTCTGGTACTGCTCATTTCATGGCGATCTTGGATAACGTGCCCTGCTTTATAGTTAACTCGAATTGGGTTTCGATTCTGGGTCATGGGTTTGCCGGAAATTGCTGAAAAATAGCTCTGCTTCTGGATACCCGTCTTATCTCTTAGCTTAATTTTGGGTTCTTTAATCTTCCAGCAGTGGCCAGTTCTGAATTTTGAGATGCTGTACTTTGAGGAATTTCTGGATTTTGGCTTCGTTTGATTTGTAAGTTTTCTCTCACTTGGGGGTATGGAGTGCATTGGCAAGTTGGAGGAAGATGGAGGGGAATGCAATGGCTTGAAACAAATTCAACTAGGCAGCTCTGAGCTAGGGTTTCATGTATTGTTTATGTGATTACAAGGTTACAAGATTCTGTATCTTTAAAAGAAAAGAAAAGTGAAGCTTGATATGAAGCTTTCAACATCAGGGTTGGGTCAGCAGGGACAAGAAGGTATCCACTCTATTTCTCTCTTTTGCTTTTTTAATATTTTACCCTCCCATTAAAAACTCTTAATTATGTCTCCATGCACAAAAATAATGTGTCCCTTTCAACCCTTTTTGTGTCTCTTGAGCATCCTAGTACCTATTTTCTTTCCCGTTTATGATAATTTGTTGTGCTGAATGATGGTAGGGGGAGGAGGGGAGAAGAAATGTCTGAATTCCGAGCTATGGCATGCATGCGCGGGTCCTCTCGTGTCCCTACCAAATGCAGGGACTCGTGTGGTTTACTTCCCTCAGGGTCATAGCGAGCAGGTGCTTTTTAGTACCCCCTACTCTACTCTAGATCCTTTAGTATTATCTTGTTTGCATACTAGCTTAGATACAGAGACTTTCTTGCTTATTTAGCTCAGTAGTAGTTCGTGGTAGCTGCGAGTGGACAATTTTTGGAATGGAAATTGAACTAAACTTGTCATGAATCATGATTGTAGGTTGCAGCCACAACTAACAGAGAACTTGATGGGCACATACCCAATTACCCGAGCTTGCCGCCCCAGTTAATTTGCCAACTTCATAATGTCACAATGCATGTGAGTATCATAATGTTTCCCTTGTAAATGTAATAGTTGATTACTTGAGTCGTCTTTGAAACATACGAGTGAACTATAATTCCAAAATTAACCAGAGCATCCCGTGTTTTTCAGGCTGATGTTGAAACAGATGAAGTATATGCTCAAATGACACTGCAGCCATTGACTCCGGTACTGTGTTGTTAGCTTGATTCGATATAATCATATTGAATGTGTTTCCTTTCATTTTTGGGCTTGAACTTACGTATCATTAATTGCGTGTAGCAAGAGCAGAAGGAAACATTTCTTCCTTTGGAATTGGGCATTCCGAGCAAACAGCCCTCAAATTATTTTTGCAAGACACTAACGGCAAGTGACACCAGCACACATGGAGGGTTTTCTGTTCCTCGTCGGGCAGCTGAGAAAGTTTTCCCTCCACTGGTAGTGTCAATATCTTGCTTTTCTGTTTGTCTCTTAATTGGATGTAGATGCATTTCTATTCTATTTTGGCTGTACAGGATTTCTCACAGCAACCACCAGCACAAGAACTAATTGCTAGGGACCTCCATGATGTTGAGTGGAAGTTCAGACATATTTTTCGTGGTAAGCATCATACTCTTATCTTGTATTTTATTTGATTTTGTTATCTTTTGATTGTAATTTCTGGTATTTTTTAGCTCTTCTGTTTGGATTTCCACTTCAGTGCTTTTGATTTCAACGAACAAGTGTCATACGGAGATTAGTATCTGCTAGAATCTAGAACTTGAAGGACATCTGTGCTAAACTAATATTTTGCTAAGGGGAAACGTACATGTGTTAGGCTAACTAAAGCTTGTTGTACAATGGTTACTTTGCCCTATCATCTCATGCACCACATTTTCCCCATAACTTGTTAGCTCTTTTCGGTTGCTGTTGAGCAAATATACTTAAATCAATATCTATATCTTTGAAAGGAGAGTATCTCGACTGATTGAGATGTGTAGGCTGTTTTACCAGGGGTTTGAAGTATAAGAAAGGGTAATTACTGAATGAGTTCACCTCCCCTAACAAATCTTCATTGTAAACATCTGAGCCAGTTTCTGAAAAGCCTATCCAGTTTTTCATGCCAATCATGCCAGTAATGACTCGATTTACATGTTCTAGAATCCGTTAAGAATTGTCTCTCTGATCATACTTTGAGTGTCATCTTAAGTTCTAATAAATTGCAATTTGGAACAGTTGAAACCAAGATAAACTATTAAGGCAATATTTGGTTCTTGGTGAACATGTAAACCCATTTAGAGAAGATAACTGTATTCTGGTGTTGTATCAAATATTTTTGTGCGAGTTAATGTTTATTCCTTGGATTAAAACCTCAATTTGGTTCTTTCAGAATGTAGATTGTTTGCTCAAAAAAGAATTGTATAGATTATCTCCTCAATTTGGTCTCATAAAATAGAGTATTTCTCTAGTTGTCCCATTATAGATTGTCTTCGCAATCTGATTTTTCCTGGTTTGGTTGTTCAATACTTTCTTTATGTCAATCTAGTACATGTGAAATTAATGTGATGACAGAGAAATTATTTTGGTCCTTTAGGAGAATTATGTTCTAGTCTGGTCTCACACATAGAGAATCTTTGAATCTAGTTCCCTGTAGAATTGGTTTTTTAATTTCTCCCTCATATACCATGGCAGACAGACAAGTGCAAGATTGTATGCCAGTTTGTTCTGTTTGGCAAGCACAACTGGTTGCCATGATACGTTATGTCTAGCTTTGTACGATAATCTGTAGGATTGCCTGTTTCTTACTTCATTAGCAGCGCTTGTACAAACATGCTCATCAGCTAAGTTCCCTCTCATATAAACTGGTCTTGTACGTTATTGGAGCGCCTTTTTCTTCAAAATATTACCAATGTTGGTAGCACATGATTTGTACTGTTTATTGTATACTTGAAAGGAGAAATAGTTTTGAATTTGATGTAATTTTCTTTTGTGGAGTAATACTTTATTTGGTTAAATGGCTTCCCTCCATTTCTTCTACTAGGTGTAGTGGTTTCTCTGCAACTTTTTCTGTTCCACCTGTGTTTCAACTTTGACTGAAAAGTCACCTAAAATTCTTGAAGCAATCTATATGCCCACATGTTGATGTGACCTTGTATTGGCATTTTTCTATCTCCTAGTCAAACTGATATGCCTGGTTCTTTTGTATCATTGCAGGACAGCCAAAACGACACCTTCTTACAACAGGCTGGAGTGTATTTGTTAGTGCCAAGAGACTTGTTGCTGGAGATTCTGTGCTCTTTATATGGTATGTATTTCCCTTTTCTATTTTTGGTCCCTTTTTTCCCCATGGACGCTGGAAATTGATATTTTTTTTTTTAAATTATAAATTGATTCACATTGTTAGGAATGAAAAGAATCAGCTGCTTTTAGGAATACGTCGTGCCAGTCGACCCCAAACTGTGATGCCATCATCTGTTCTTTCAACTGATAGTATGCACATTGGACTTCTTGCAGCTGCTGCTCACGCTGCTGCAACTAATAGCTGTTTCACAGTTTTCTATAATCCAAGGTTGTGAGTGTTGACTTATGTCCACCTCTAACACTTGTGTGAAATCATAATACTTCTTTTGACGCCTGAATCATGGGCAGGGCTAGTCCTTCTGAGTTTGTCATACCACTTTCAAAATATGTCAAGGCTGTGTACCACACACGTGTTTCAGTTGGCATGCGATTCAGGATGCTTTTTGAGACTGAGGAATCAAGTGTACGCAGGTATCAGTAGCCATTTATATTTATTCTCTTCAGCACTTTTTTTTTTGGGGCCTCTGTTGACTGTTTTGGCACTCTTAGATCAGTAGTTTTATTTCTCATAGGTAGATAAGGTTGTCTTACAGAAGAGCCTGTTATATGTATGCCGGCTTACTGATATCCTGCCTAGTTTTTCTGGCATCTAAGTCTATTATAAGGATGCAATTTTCTTGACATGTAGGCTTCTGTTTTTGAAAAGCCATGTAGCAAACACAAGTTATTAGATAGGCTAATTTACTTGGCTGCTTAATTGCAAACACAATTAAAATAGGGTAGTTTGGCACTCATCTGACACAAATCACCTTCTCGCAGGTACATGGGTACGATAACTGGTATAAGTGATCTGGATTCTGTTCGTTGGCCAAATTCTCACTGGCGATCTGTTAAGGTAATTAAAATTACATCTTAACATGTTCTTAAGACTAGGCACCATTATGTATAAGATCTTGTTTGTGAAATATTGTTCTTCTCCTCTGCAATGTACCTGTTCTGTGGCTTGTGGAAGGACAAGGTGGTTGCCTTATCAAATTTTTATCCATATTAGGTTAATGCACCTATAAAGCTATTTAAATCTTGTTTCATATTCTGTCTTTCATTTTCTTTTCCCTCATATAATATGAAGTGTCTTGCAATGTGACTGGGTGATGCTGCAGGATATTCAAGATGTGTAAATTTACGGTGGATTTCATGTATTGATAAATCCATTTTAATGTCATTTAACTGTACAAGTGAATGTTCTTCTAAGTAGCTATTATGTTGCTTGAATAATAGATTGCTCTATAGCTACAGGCTTGTAGGAGATTCAGGTTAACAGATTTTGTTCCATTACTTATAATGTGTAATGAATTGAAATACAATAGACATTTCAAAGGAAGTTCTCTTCCCTTTATATTGAGGAGTCTGCAATTTCTGCCTTTTCATCCTTTGCGCATAGGTTGGTTGGGATGAATCAACAGCAGGAGATAGGCAGCCGCGGGTATCGTTATGGGAAATTGAGCCTTTGACAACATTCCCAATGTATCCATCACTATTTCCCCTCAGATTGAAGCGGCCATGGCATCCTGGATCTTCGTCTTTGCATGGTACTTGTTAGACTCAATCTTGAAATTTGCTCTTCTCTTGAAAAATGTGTTCAAGTTCATTCAATTGTCAAATTGGCTTAATAAAATGTCGCCTGAAGAATTTTCACTACACATGCACTTAGGCTTATGTTTGCTAACAAATGACTATGCATGAAAACCAAGGTATCCAGCTGCTGGCTCTCTTCATCACTTATTTCTTGTCTCCTTGCCCTTACCCATGAACTGTGATTCTTTTGTAGATGGAAGAGACGAAGCAGGGCTGATGTGGCTGAGAGGTGGACCTGGAGATCAAGGTCTCAACTCCCTCAATTTTCAAGGTGGTGGTTTGTTGCCGTGGATGCAGCAGCGACTAGATCCAACTGTGCTAGGAAATGACCATAATCAACAGTATCAAGCCATGCTGGCTGCTGGTTTGCAGAACCTAGGGAGCGGAGATCTCTTGCGTCAACAAATGATGCATTTGCAACAACCCTTCCATTTTCTTCAGTCAGGAAACCACAATCCTCTGCAGCTTCAGCAGCATCAAGCAATTCAGCAATCGATGAGTTCTAATATCCTTCAGCCACAGACTCAAGTGTTGGCAGAGAACATGTCTCAGCACCTCCTTCAGAAACCACATAACAATCAAGAAGACCAAGTGCAGCAACAGCAGCAGCCTCAGAATAGTTATCATGATGCATTTTTTATTCAGGGTGACCAGCTCCCACCGAGGCAACACTCCCATGCTCCTTCACCATCATATTCAAAACCTGATTTCTTTGATTCAAGCATGAAGTTCTCGTCGGTTTCCCCAGGGCAGAACATGCCCAGTTCACTTTGTCCGGAAGGGAGTAGCAATCTTTTCAACTTACCAAGAAGCAGTCAATCCATGCTGACTGAACAATTGGCCCAACAATCATGGAATCCGAAGTATGCACCTGTGCAGGTGAGTGCTGCCTTTGGCAGCTCAATGTCACACTCACGGTATACTGAGAAAGATTCTGCAACGGTGCCATCACATTGTGCTTCAGATGCACAAAATCCTACCCTCTTTGGTGTTAATATTGATTCGTCTGGACTTCTACTCCCCACCACTGTCCCTGGCTATTCAGCTTCCTCGGTTGGTACTGATGCATCAACCATGCCATTAGGGGACTCTGGATTCCAGGGTCCTCTGTATAATTGTGTGCAAGATTCTGCAGAGTTGATTCAGAGTTCAGGCCCAGTTGACCCACAAAACCCAACTCAGACATTTGTCAAGGTTCGATACATAACATGAAATGTTGTTTGATTCAGATTTGTGTCCTTTTACTACTACTTTTTTGTTGTATTCTGCCTCCACAGGTCTACAAGTCAGGGTCGGTTGGGCGCTCCCTTGATATCTCTCGGTTCAGCAGCTATCATGAGCTGAGAGAGGAGTTGGCTCAAATGTTTGGAATTGAGGGGAAGTTAGAAGACCCTCTTAGATCAGGCTGGCAGCTTGTATTTGTCGACAGGGAGAATGATATTCTTCTCCTTGGAGACGACCCATGGGAGTAAGTATATTCACATCATATTAGAATTCAGGGTTAAATTATTCTCATATTTCCTGAAGGATGTTTAAATTACACATTCTTCACTATAAATGATGATATTCACATAAGTTTACAGTTTTATTTCTCTTATCTCATAATCTATTATTCCATTCTTGATCTGTGACTATGTTTTGGCGGGGATTTCCTGCATGACGGGGGCAGATCTTTCGTCAATAATGTTTGGTACATCAAGATACTCTCACCTGAGGATATTATGAAGATGGGTGAGCAATCGGTGGAATCGCTTGGTCCAAATGTGGGACGAAGGATGAACGGCAGCACCGCAGAATCTCAGGACCTTTCTGGCTTTCCATCAATGGGCTCGCTTGAATACTGATTCATATGTATAAGGATGTATTTGCTTCAGGTTCCAGTGGGGCCGTGAGTAATCTTAGATTTTACCACAACTGTTTGAACACTACTTATCGACCTTGTATGTTTAGAATTATTCTGCACGTTATGTTCCATATTCTACGTCTTCATTCATCCTTTGAGGATTTGATGATGAAAAAAGCACTGTGGTGAAGAAAGTTAGGACGGACTTTTTGTGCCTTGAACATGTGCACAGCAAACTAGATAGTTTTGTTGCTTATTGTAGCATTTGATTTAACGTCTTGCTCTTGCATGAACTCATGTACAGTAGACAAAAGCTAGATAAGCCTATCTTCGTATTATGATGCGATCTCTTGGTTTATACTCTGTCGTTGAAACTTGAAACTGCCATTTTCGTTTCCCCCTTCGTTTGACGGTATCTGGAAGGGTCTCTTTAACATGCCTTAACCATATTAGTATATGGTTATGCCCTTTTTCTTTCTCTGTTTTTTGGCCAAAGTTATGCCCTATTTCGGATCTGAGTCAATGTGGTGTGTTTTGCACGAGGTCCATAACCCTCCACTTTTTTGTTTTTGGTTATGCATCTTGTTTGAAGCACTGGGCACCTTTTTCAAAGATTTGAATTTTGGTTCGTAAGGGGGAATTCATTCTTTCCGTTAGACTGTTGGTGTGAATTTTTGTCAATAGTTTTCTGGAGGCTTCAACCTCTGCAATTTGCAGGGGGGGAGTACGTTGTGCGTTTTTCGTGCGTGCATATTTTTGTGCCAATATTTGCTGCAATATTTTTGAGATCGGGCATGTTAGATCACTGGTTATTGAACACTGATTGCCTGAGCGGTTGAGCCCAACAAAGCACATGCATGGGGCAATTATGAAGCACAGGGGTCAAGTGTCAGCGATAATATCCTGTCCACATTCAGTCCATAATCACCCCCATTAGCAAAGCCGAATGCTAATTTTTCATGTAAATCGAAGTTTCAATTTTTGCTGTTGAGGTGCTCATGAGGTGCCCAATGTTAAGCCTCAAGGTAATATGTGCAAGAGCAAGTCTACTCAAGTGACTTTATTCAGGAACTATTAACTTAAAATTACATTTGGAATCCCTGGAAGACCAGTAAACGAGAGTCTAATCTTCTCCCCCCTGCATAGATGTTCTAAGAAGTACTACCGTCCATAAGATGGTGTAAAATAGAATAGATAGCTGAAGGTAGACAACTCACGAGGGGCTGCGGCTTTACTGGCCCCCCGACCTTCTTCTTTAGAAATACTAAACCCAAGCGAGAGAAAACGCTGCAAATGACTGCAACTAAGGACTTTCCTAAAATAGACAATTTTTTCCCTCAGCTCTGGGAACAACCTAAACAAATTCACAAGCAAATCTTAACCACAAGTTTAATAATAAAAAGAAAAAAGATAAAAAAAAGAAAAACAGAAGTGGGCATAAAGATGAAGGAATGCAAATCTCTAGGATCATATTAGGAGCAGATACTAAATAATCGCAAGTATATAAGCGCCGCTATGATTAGCTGGGAATAGCGCCATGGGAAATCGACGAAGCAAAAAAATAGAGATATGACGACGAATGAATAACCGTAGTCCCAGAATATCATAGTGAGCAGATAATATCATCAACGCTCAGGTTAGCAAGGAACTGGTAGCCGAAAATACAACTGACGAGATTCCAGAGTAGTGATCATGTCTCATGAGCAAAAACGAATAAACATGCAATTAAAAACACCAATTCAGGCGAAAAGTTTGCCCATCTTCTAGTTAACTAATATTATTGAGATCATACTCTCACAATTAGGTTCAAAAACTACAATCACCAGATGCAAATGTCTATTATCCTCAATTCATACCGATTCCTTGGCTGGTGCAGGCGCAGATTCAAAGGCCGGAATCTTCACGTACCCCGTTTTCTTAGGGCTATCGATTTCTTCGTCATCATCGACATAATTATCGTAAGAATCGCGATAATAATAGCGGTCAGATAACACAGACCATATTAAGTACAAACCTATCGCAGTGAGAGCCCCACCTGCGACGCCGAAGAGTAGCGCCAGAACAACGCTCACAATGTCCTTAGTGCGATCACGGAACGAGCTGGAATTATGGGACGAAAATCCGAAGGGGGCTCTCATATGTGACCGCCATGGCTCAATTTCAGTCTCATTTTCGTCCTCCTCGAAGCGGCGGCCCGAGAGGGCGCCATCGAAGAAGATCTCAGCCGCAAGAGAGGGATTATCATAGTTATTGTCGTTATTTCCGACGACGTCCAGGGGGACGAAGGATCTGATCTCTTTGAAGGTGGTGAGGGTTGCGGCGGAGGAATGGAGCCTAAATGAGACAGAGTAGGAGGAGACAAAGGTGGTTCTGCAAGGTCTAGCCGTGGCGGAGATGGATAGGGCGAGAAAACCGAGGAGGATGGGGATGAGACGCGAAGCTGTCGCTGAGAAAGCCATGACCGACGAAGGACAAAAAGATACGAAGGGATAATGGAGAAGAAAGCAGAGTCTGTGAGGTCAATGGCGAAGTCAATGCCAGCAATTTAACGTCTTTCCTTCTCCGTCCAATCCATGAATCCAGCGTGGCAAGTTACCAGGCGATTGGATTTGACACGACATCCGCTGGCGAGCGTTGCCCACACATCAGCATTATCCATCTGGTCTCGTTTAATGTTTCTTGTCCCTTTTTTTTTTTGGTTACAAAAAACAAACAAGTACTACATACTTTTTTAATCCAACAAAAGCATGTATTTTTCCCTGGATCTTATGAGTGTTGGCTCCTTAAAATCTTTTAATATAAATATTCAAAGGAGATTTAAAAATGGAACTCTAATTTAATGTATATTTTCTCTGTCATGTTTTCACCAAAAAAAAAAACCATGTCATGTGTACATAGCATATAATATAGATTTAACATTGTGACAGAAAGAATAATATACTAAACCATGAGATTATAGGCAAGGATCTTCTCTATTTTACCTGTCTTTCTTCGTTTCCCTCGTCAACTCAGTGGCAAAATGCTTAGTCATGGTGTCATTTATTCAAAAGATTTTGAAGGAATGGGAAGTGGAGAATGAGTTAGTTTGAAATATATATATATATATATGTATATAGTTTTTTAATTTTATACAAAATTTCAATTTGGTTTCTAATTTTAAAAAATATTTTTAGTAATTTAATCTTAAAAATGTTAGTTTTAAATAGCAATTTTTTAATAATAATTATTGTTATTTTAAAAATTAAACTTAATATATTAGTATTTAAGAATATTTTATCAAGATTCAAGATTTTTAAGATCATCATTTTTTGTGGGTAATTTTAGGTTTAAAGGACTAAAATCATACTTTTAAAATTAAGGACCAAAGTAAAATTTTATAAAATTAAAAAATAAAAATACACTTAAAAAAAGGATCAATATGTAGAAGCTATATTTGGTGCAATCTAAAATTTAGATGTGCTCCTTCTAGTTCTAAACATAAAAACCAATAGATATGTTTATTTTAATAAATTAATATTTTAAATATGTTTCATTGCTATTTAAACAGGGACGGTTAAAATTTAACAATCTGAGTTATTTATATATTTATTTTAATAATTAAAAAATTTATTAATACATTTATAAAATATTAAAGTAACCCAATCAAATTTTAATTCAATAGTTGAAATGAGAAGTGGAGAGAGAAAATAGAATTTCTTCATATGTAATTATTATGGTACTCCAGTGTTTAATTATAATTAATGAAATACAATTAGGGTAGTTTGAAAAAAATAGATAAATATGAAAGATAAAATATATTAAGTTTTTGTATTTAAGATAAAACTAAAAATCAAAATAGCTTTTATAATTAAGATAGGAGGTAGTATTAAATATAATATCTCAATTTATTTTATTTTATTTTATTTTATCTAAAGTTTATACATATTGTTCTAGAAAATGAGATCTTCGCCGTCCATCGTGTTTTAATCTCAGCCCCTCCTCTCATTTGGTTAAAAATTTTGAAGGGGAAGGAAGCCAAAATATCCCCTTCCCTTCCCTCCTGGCTCCCTCCCCCCATTTTAGCTCCCCTCCAAATTGGAGGTTTTTGGAAGGGAGTTAAATTTTTGGACCATTATACTCTTATAGTTTTTTTAATATTCCACTATTATCCATAAATATATTATTATAATATTTATTTCAAATAAAAAATATATTATCTTAAGTAAAAAATAAAAAATACTATAATTAAAAAATACATTATAAAAATTATAATATTATAAAATTAATTGTTTTTTTATAAATATATTATTTATTAAATATATTTTAAAGCTGAAAAAAAAACCTAAAGAGAATAAAATTTTATTTTTTTTAGAGCATATAAATTTTTTTAATTTAATTATTTTAAATATATTATTATATTAATTAGAATAAAAAATTACTGTACCAATCTTTTAATACACATATTAATATGATAAGGTTGAATTTTCATTAAATTATATAATAAATTAAGATGTAAATTGATTTATATAATATATCAATAAAAAATATAAACAAACATATAAAGATAAAATAGTAAATTGATTATTATTATATTTTTTTTTCTTCTTAAACCAAGTATCCTTCTCTCCTTTTTAATCAAACCAAACAAAATGAAAATAGCCCCACAAAAACCATACAGGCGCTTAGCGCATTGATGAGATATCACTCTTCAGCGTCCCTTCCCGACTCAGTGCGCCGCCTGCCCTCTTTTGCCCCGTCGGCTGTCATCGGCGCTCTCTATGTTCGTTGGCCATCTTCGTTGCAGGTCTGGGGATCAGCTCGGCGCCGTCTTGCTCCTTCGGGTCTCATCGTTGCCGTCTAGCTCGTCGGCTCTTTGCGCTGTTCTCTTGCTCTGTCGGACATTGTCATCACAGATTTGGAGGTAAGTACATAATCCTGGCCATTGTCTCTTCGTTTCTCTCAACTAAGCTGATGCTTTTTTTTAAAATAATCTTTAAGGGGATTCTGAGAAACAAATAAGGAATGGAAGAACATTGTTTCAAACAAAAAAATGGAGGAAATTTGGGAGGAGAGTGGGTGGAATGTCTGAATTTTTCATTGTTTCAAACAAAAAAAATGGAGGAAATATGAGCTGATATCAGCCATGCACATTTCAAAGATTGATAACCCCACCGGATGTAATATAGGTCCGCCTGTGCTTGTGCCATTCCTCATATTTGTACTGGTTCTCGTAGCTTCAATGGATATCAACAGTAGCCTAAAATTTTCGCATTTCCTAGCATATAATCACCTTTTTCTTTTTTTAATATATTTTTGTTAGTTTGAATTATCTTTAGTTGCCATAATATGTGTAAAGAGTTGGATTTTCAGAGAGCAAATCATGTGATTCATGTAATTGACCTCTGCTGGATGAGTTTCGTGGTTGATTTTTCTATTGCCATTAGACTCCCTCCTTCTGATGATTCGTTCTTGATCAAGTTCCTTCAACAGAAGTTCCATCTTGAGATATGATGCTTGGAAAGCCAAAGAGACTGAGACCGATGTATAAAGATCACTTGTCACCGATTGCTTGAACCAAATGAACCAAATATACGGAGCAATTCTCTTTTTTTGGCGGGGGTTATGAAGTGCAACTAGATCTTGCTTTGTGCTATATGTAATCATGGGGAGTCACCTGAGATAACATAAACCAATTTGCATGGATCTTAGAAGTCGTGACAACTCTTCTCCGCCTCGTCCCAGATGGAGAAAAGTGGCATATGGTGGTATGCAACCTGGTTATGGTGACAACTATACTGATGAATCATTTCTTGAAGGCATGGTCACGAATGCCAGTGTTGTAAAGAGGGACATGGTAAAGGTGATGCTAGACTCAGTTTCCATTTCTGAATATCTATGCGTTGTTGCTCTCGTTGTATTGGTCTGGACTTACACACTAACATCAACTCTGGATGAAAATTCCCTGCTCTTTCTTGATGCAAGTCTCCTTGTTTCAGGATTTCTCATCCTCATATTTACTCAAGAAATGCTTTCCTTCAATCTTCTCATCCATTACTGTCTCAATATTTCCTTCTTTATAACTGGATTATATGTTTTGGCTCCTATATACCAGACTCTAACAAGATCCATTAGTTCAGATTCTATCTGGGCAGTAACTGTGTCACTACTACTGCTTCACTTATTTCTGCATGATTATTCAGGATCCACAGTAAAAACCCCTGTTGCTACAAAGAATCCGGCGTTATCCAGTTGTATCTCTGTAAATGCTTCTGTAGTAGCCTCGGTTTTTATCGCATCCCGTCTTCCATCAAGACTACACGTGTTTGCCATCATGCTCTTCTCATTGCTAGTCTTCCTTTTTGCTCCCCTGGTTACTTACTGTATTAAAAAGTATTCCTTCCGCTTGCACTTGTGTGTTTCCATGATGTTGATTGCTCTGACCTTGAGTTTTGTGTACATGCTGGATCGGTTGCTTTTTGTGTTGCTGCTTAGTGTGTTAGTGTTTGTCAACGTGGTCTGCCCTTACTGGCTTATAAGGCTTCAGGAATACAAGTTTGAGATCAATGGGCCTTGGGATGAGGCGAAGCTTTGTTTTGATATTACTGACTAAGATCATAGCGTACATGGGGAATACGGTGAGAAGTTGAGGCAACTGGCTCTTGAATTTTGAGTGATGGTCAGGTTTTGGTGTAATTCCCCGGTGCATTCCATCGGCTTTGGGGCCGAGTATTTCTGCTTGTTCTTGTCCAAATTAGGAGCAAGTGATGGTGCAATGCTGTACAATGACGTCAAATCTTTTGACATATTCATCTTGTGAAATGAAATGCGAGAGTGCCCTTGATTATTGACATGACAATTGAAGTATTGGTGAGCTAAACCTTGAATCTGCCTGGCATTCTCTAGCAACTGGCATGATTGTAATGTAACAATTTTCTTTTTCAAATCAAGTCAAAATGAACCAATGGAAAGAGTGCTGACGATAAATTTATTTATTCATATTTAATTTATATGAATTTTATTCTATGGCTCATTTTATTATGATATTTAGCTGAAATTTAAAATGAACTACGAAAGATGTACCTATTAATTTGAAGGATAAATTCTAAGGCAGGCTATAATACGTAAGAGTAAGTTTGAACCAGTCTATGGTGAAAGTTCTTAGAAATTATAATTATTTTAAATGTTCAAAATGTAAAAAAATTTTAATCTTGATTGTGAAAAGTTATTCCTCGGATGGTCGCCAAGAAGAGCGGAAAAAATGGATCAATAATAAAGAGTTTGATTTATAAGACCGAAGGCAGGGAAACAAAAGGAAATATATTACATTTTCGTATTTACAATTTTTAATTGCTTGCACCTCTGGAATAATTTTAAAATTTAAAGTCGCTAACAATAAAATTTCTAAATTATAACCAGAAGCATAATTTTTTTAAAAAAAGAAAAACAGATTAAACAGATTTGGTTAATTTTAAATAATTTGATATAATATGGTCACGAAGAGCAACAGTTGATCGATATTAAACTTCCTTCAGGCAAATGAAGGGAATTAATCTAAGCTGGGAGATTCTCTCTATTGCTTGCATGGCGCTTGTTGCCGGGGCAAATCCGTGGAGACGAAGGAAGAGGCTACGTTGCGTGTTCCTGTCCCGTCTTTTCACCTCTCACGGGTTCCAAGATTCCCCTGCAAGTAATTGGGCTTCCTAATTAGCTTCCTCTTTGGTTTTTGAACCATTTCTATTCTTCCAGGGGAAAATCGAAGACCATTCATACTAACCAGAAATGGGAGTGCTCTCGAACAAGATCCACTGGCAAGAACTGAAGCCCGGCGATCACATTTACTCCTGGAGGCAGGCTTACATCTACGCACATCACGGTCATCCCCTTCCCCACTTTCCTTCAATTCTTTTCCTTCTCTCTCTCTCTCTATATATATGCCATTTCTGTAATCATTGGCAACATTTAAGTTCTCAGCATATGAAGATAGGCTAAAGAGAATTGAAGAACGGGAAAATAAATCGTTAAAAGAATTCTAACCTGATTATTGATTATCCTGTGAGATTTATGCTTTTGTAAAATTTTACTCTGTTCATCGTATGCGGTACTGAAACTGCCATACAATGCTTTCCTTTCCTCTAAGACACCAGGAATCTACATCGGCGACGGAATGGTGATCCACTTCACCAGAGGAGCCGGCCAAGAAATCGGCACCGGAACTGTTCTCGATCGTCTCGTCCTCATGTCAATGCCCCCTAATTCCAATGCACGCACTGCATGCCCGAGATGCGGCGGCCAGAGCAGATCTCATGGCGTCATCTCATCCTGCCTGACCTGCTTTCTCGCCGGCGGAGATCTATACCTCTTCGAATACGGTGTTTCCCCGGCGTTTTTTCTCGCCAAAGCGCGAGGAGGCACATGCACTCTGGCTCAGTCCGATGCTCCGGAGCAGGTGCTTCACCGTGCCTTGTTCCTCCTCGAGAATGGCTTCGGCAATTATAATATATTCAAGAATAATTGTGAGGACTTTGCCATTTACTGTAAGACAGGATTGCTTGTGTTCACGGGCATCGGCGTTGGCCGCAGCGGGCAAGCGGCATCGTATATGGCGGCGGCTAGTGCAGTGGTGTCTTCGCCGCTTCGGTTCTTGACGGCTGGTTTTGGTGGCTTGGCTTTGGTTGGTTGTGGCATGTATTGTGCAGGCAGATTAGCTTCTGATATCGGAGTTCGCCATGATGCCGTCAAAGTTCCGGTGGAAAGACTCGTTATAGATTCGTCGTCGGAGTTCGATGAACAGGAGAAGACATTGGGATCACTGATGGCCAGAGGTCATGAGAGTTAGCGGTGGCCGGCGGTTGCTCAAATATATTTACACAACGGATATTGTCAAGTTTGATCGGTGCTGGAATCTGCTCGTGTTGCATGTTTTGCGTGTAATAATCATGAGACGCCTGCTGCTCAACATGTCAATGGCATTTTATTTTACGCATTTTAATTTTACCATAACTAATAAATCGTGTGAGGTGAGTCGTAGATGCCTTGATGATGTTAATTTTATATTTTTATTGATTTTTTGCATGTAATATATTTTTGCAAAATATATTAGTTTTGACTGAATTAAGTAATTAACAATTCGATTTTGTCATCTTGATATAGATTAATTTTAAACAATAATAAGCTCAAGTAGTAGGATCCTTTCGGTTTAAACTGGTTCTTGATCAAGGGAAGCCATCAACTGAATATATTTAGGAGCATCTCTTGTCAGTACACGAGTTAATTCAAGTTCGCACCCTTGATTTTTTTTGGGCCGAAAAACTAAGGTGTATGCAGAAAAATTTTCGCTAATATTATATGTGATTTACTACCAACTACGTAAAGTAGGTTGGAAAATGCAATCAAAATTCATAACTCAAATTTTTTGGAAAAATTACCAAAAAAACGTAAAAATTATAAAATCGCAAATTGGGACATGTTACGACACTTCATAGGCTTTGATAATAAAATTGAATTGCAAATAACAACATGTTTTTTAAAAAAATACCTGATTTATAATTTAATAATTTTCACCGTCTTGTTTTGCAATTTCCCAATTTTCTTTCATTTTTTAAATCGGAAATATCTGCAGAAAATACTTTTTTGTTTTTTTGCCAACCTGGAGAAAATACATTTAGGATGCGTACTGTTGGCCAAAGAGTTTAAATGGGTGAAATACGGGCTTTATCGAGGCCCAAAAGAAAGAGGTGATATAGGAATTTAGGGTTTAGTTGTATATTAGTAATCTCTCCCAAGGTTCTCGACAGTCGGCCCTTCCGCTGCGGCAACGAGCTCGTCGGGGTCTCTGGTGCAGGCGAATAAGGTAAGTTGCTATGGCGGCCGCGGTAGCTCAACCTCAAAGCCATGACTTCATCGAACCGGTCAACGATGTCAAGCTCTTCAATCGTTGGACCTTCGAGGATGTTGAGGTTTCCCTTTTACTCTTTTCAATCACATTTCCCCTATTCATGGGCATATTTCAATCTAAAATTTAAACTTCCGAAAACTGATTTTGAGGGTATTGTTTTTTCTTTTGGTGACGATTGTAAAGGTATTGTTGACATTTCTTTCTCGCATTTATGCCCAGTTTCGGCAGCATATTACAAAGCCCCAACCCCCCCCCCCCAAAATAACAGCCCAGATAATGTGGCGAGAATTAATGCAAAAATTTAATCTAACTTGATCGATTGCTACTACATCTCATTTCTTTCTCTGTAATTTCCGTGATTCTCATACTTGACATTTCTTGTAAGCATAAGAAGACGTAAGTAGTGAAGTATATGTTTCTTGAGCAATCATTTTATCTTGATTTCCAATCATGGACATGCTTCTATTTGCATGTGATTGTGTCACTGTTTTGACGCAGGGATATTGGAAATTTTTCTTCTTAGTGATATTCAACTGATATAGATGATTTTCAAAAATGAAGTGGCGGAAAATAGCATCTATTTGATGATGGAACATTTAGTCGCATATTCAGCTTCTTAATTTTTTTATTTTTTTTATTATTTTGGTGTCTTTTACCAAGAGATTATGTTTCTGGATATTTACAAGCTCAACTTTGGCAAATGATCCATGTGCTCTGTCGTCCGGTAGCCCACCTGTTAGATCTTGAGAGCTAGGACAGAAAGAAAGGGGAAGAGAAGAGAAGAGAAAGAGAAGGGAGGAGAGAGAGGGAGAGCCTAGATCCAGAATCTGAAATTCTAGGAGAAGAGGAAGTTTAAGTCAAACTGAATAATGCTTTTCATTCATCTCCCCTTTTGGCAGAATACATGTATGATATTTATAGGATGGTATATAAACTGAAAATAACCTTATCCTATCCATATAAAGCTAACAATGACGTAACCAACGCTGGACACTTGTAACAGTTAATACAAGACACATAATAAAACATAAAACATATACAACATAGTAATTCAGTGAAAAATAAACTAGTAAAAGCCCCTGGTTCCTATCACCACCTCTCGGGTTCTTGTATCCTCACATTACAAAATGATGACCTGTACGATTTGCTTACTTTACGTGCTATGCCTTTCAATATTTTGTGCTTGAGAAGTAGTTGTTGGGTTTGGATCTATAATGATTTATTTCTTGATGTCATGAGCGAGTGTGGTTTTGTCCTGGCCATGACAGTATCTGTTGTTTCTATTATTCATCAATGCTTCTGAAGGTTACTAATTATTTAGGCATTACCATTTTAGGTGAATGACATATCCCTGGCAGATTACATTGGTGTGGCTCCTGCCAAGCATGCAACCTACGTGCCTCACACTGCAGGGCGATATTCGGTCAAGCGTTTCAGGAAAGCACAATGCCCTATTGTGGAGAGGCTCACCAACTCTCTTATGATGCACGGACGAAACAATGGGAAAAAGCTGATGGCAGTGAGGATCATAAAGCACGCCATGGAAATCATCCACTTGCTTACTGATCAAAATCCAATCCAAGTTATTGTTGATGCTGTGATCAACAGGTATAAAAATAGGAAACAGATGTACAATTGAATTGACCACCCCTTTTACTTCTTTGGCTTACATCTAATTCCATGCTCTAACTTTTCTTTCACACCAGTGGACCAAGGGAAGATGCTACACGAATTGGGTCTGCTGGTGTTGTCAGACGTCAGGCAGTGGATATTTCTCCCCTGCGTCGTGTGAATCAGGCTATCTATCTCCTTACTACAGGTGCTCGTGAGTCTGCATTTAGGAATATCAAGACAATCGCAGAATGTCTGGCTGATGAGCTTATCAATGCTGCAAAGGGATCATCAAACAGGTATACAAAAGGGGGGGGGGGAACTATATTTTCAACCGTTTGATGGAAATCAATCGTGTTTCTGTAGCACTTTAAGCTGGTTACATCATTAGTTCATGCTATATGTCCTCGTTTGTTCTTTGTACGCTGATTCTTTTTCTTGGTTTTTTTTTTTTTAGCTATGCCATTAAGAAGAAGGACGAGATTGAGAGAGTTGCCAA
This sequence comes from Neltuma alba, assembly GCF_004799145.2. Classification (NCBI taxonomy): domain Eukaryota; kingdom Viridiplantae; phylum Streptophyta; class Magnoliopsida; order Fabales; family Fabaceae; genus Neltuma; species Neltuma alba. The sequence continues at coordinate 68,129 of NW_021636874.1, forward strand.
GGCTAACCGTTGAGGAATGGAAGAGAGGCTCATGGACAGAAGTTTTGCTCCTGAGTTTGTTTTGTTTCTGACCTCCTGTGGCTTTTTTTTACTGCTGGACCTTAATTAAAGATATGATTGCGAGCTTGTTTCATTTCTTGAATATTGAATAGCTTTGATTTTATAAGATAGATGTTATTTCTCGAAAAAGACCCTCTAATATTCTGCCAAAAAAAGAGAGACTATCATGAGCTGTAGAGTACTATGATTCAATCTGGGTGCTCATCAATCAAATTAGTTGGAATGATCTAAATTCAATTTTTTTTGGTATTTTTAATAGTTCTTTTATTGAAGAGCAAACTTGTTAAACAATGAGTAAGAGAGAGTTTGGACGAGTTATATATCATGGCTAAAAAAGGTCTACAAATTACAAAGATATTCATGAATTATCATTGAAATTTAAAGCACGTTTTCCAAATTCCCATTCCTCTTAATTGTCTCGTGCAAACAAATCAAATTGCGAAAAATTCTTCATTATAAGTTATATCTCCTTTGTATTTATTTATTTAGACAGGGAGCAACGCAATTTTTGGTTGGACTGAGGAGGCAACGCAATTTAACACGACTAAATGGGATGTAAAATCTTATAAAATTATAATTATAGTCATTCACTTTTTCCCCTTAATCTTTCTACGATATATTTGAATCTGCAGAATCCAAACAATGTTCGATATATTTTTTAAAATAGTTTTTCTTAAGCAAAACATAACAAACGTATAGTATTTGAATAAGAACATTATAAATTGATTAGAAAATAACTTATTTATCTAAAAATTTCGTGCAGTTGCTAGATTTTCAATAAAAATGTAATCATAAAAGTATAAAAAATAGGTATGACTTTATTAATAATCATTATACTATATATAATGTATAAGGGAGGTCTCTGGAAAACTATAATCTAAGAACAAAAATCGTAACACAAATATGGATGGAGAGGAAAAATCCGCAACCAATCCTCCATCTATTATTGAAACATATACAAATCCAATAGGAACCCAAAAAAATAGCAGTAAAACCAGCAAAAGCCATATTCTCTACTAGGAATGAATTCACAGCCTAAGCCTGAACTTACAACTGCTACTTACAATCTTGATCTCATTATTGCTTTCCAATCTATCCACCACAAGCCTGCACCTAACCTTGAACTTCACTTTGAACAGTTTCAACTTCCCAAGCTTGATCCTCACGGGTTGCTTTGCCCTAAGGTTCAGAGGAATATTCCCAGTCTGCTGCATTTGCTCCTGAATCACAGCCTGCAACTCAGTTGCATTCTGTATTTGCCCGGAAAGAGGCAAATGAAGCACTGTAGTGTTCTTGTGACCCTGATAGAACTTAGGCAAAGACCCTTCACATAATTTTGTGTCCATGTACCAAGCACTCACATGGCTGCCTCCTTCGTAGTATATTCCAATCTTCTTGTTTGGGTTTCTAGCTGTGACTGTCACATTGAAAGTTGCAGAGAGATTGTTGTCTTCTGAAAGACTGAACCGGGTAACTGTAAGCCCGTCTATTGAGTATTTGGGAAGCTTTGGCCTGAACACAAGGAACAGAATTCCTATGGTTATGCCTATGGCTACTATTAGTATCAGCAGAAGGCTTATGATCCAGCACAGAAACTTGCAGCAGCAACTTCTTGACCTTCTTTTCTTCAGCGCCGGCGCCGGAGCAGCCCGCTCCTCCACTGGTACGCCATGATCGGACTTTGATACGTCCCTTGGGAACAGTGGAGCTGACGGTGTGTGTGGTGATGCCTCCACATCTGGGACTGGGTGAATACGCTGTTGATGATCAGCCATGTTGGTTCAGGAAATATCAGAAAATGAATGTTTCAATTTCTTCAATGCAGTCCCTTGCACAAGTATATATATGCACATAGATAATGATACAGGTTAGGTCTGCGATGAGAATATTCATAAGGCGCTTCTCTTATTGACTTTATATGGCATGAAGGCTAAAGGCTAGGAATGGTTTTATATTAGAGCTAAAGACTTATCTCAGTCACGTGTACCAAAAATTCAGCAATAAATGGCGTCCAGAAATTGCTACTGTATGCTTCATGAATTTTAAACTTCATGTAATTTTGGCCAACGAATTTTATTGCCTTGCTTTTCCTTCAAGGTCTAGTGTTGCCGCATTTGACCTAATGCCTTATTTTATTTTGGTTTCTAGATCCGTTATTACTATCTTCAAATACTCCCAAATACAAATAATCGAGAAAGTATAAAACCCTGACGCATGCACTTCTCTGAATATCGTGGTCTTTTGCCCCCATACGTAAAATAGTCTGAACGCACTATCATCTAAGCTTTCAAAGCATTGATTTATTTTTTTTTTTAAAAAAAGGCATGAAATTGCTTTTCCCATTAAGCATAATCTGTAATATATATATATATATATATATCTGTTTTTGTTTTTAAAAAATGACCTGAAACAGGTAAATCCCCAAATAAGAAGTTGCTGATAACTTTCTGCTTTAAAGGCGTCTTTGAAGTTTGGCCCAAAAAAAAAAAAAGGCGTCTTTGAAAAGGCTATGGAAGTTTCCTTTGTCGCGAAAAAATACGTGTTCAGTTGAGAAGACCAGGTCATAAACAAAATAGATATCATAGAACACACAACCTGTTCACAACAAACAACGTACGCGTAACGCGTGGTGGCTTAAATCTTGACTTTGCTGCTGACAACATCACTGATCTCAGGGCTGCCATCACCGTCGTGTATTAGAGAAACTCTCTGGCTTGGTTTTGTTGTGGGGGAGGAAGTTTATATGTTTAATGTTCAAGTGGCCACAGATAAAGGCACAAGTGGAATCAGTTGGACCCATCAAACAAAACAACAACGTTATATGAGGTTTGCTGTGGTAGTTGCTTGTTTGAACTTGAATGCTTCTGACAAAGCAATATATATATATATATATATATATATATATAGTTCACCAGTTTCAAGAGTCGACCAAACCTGGCTGCCCCAGAAAAAAAAGGTTCCACTCCCTACCCTTTGCTCAACCGGACACAACAAATATTACATGTTTAATTATTTTCATTAACATGAAAGTAAGAAATAATTAACAATCTATTTCTTTTTTTTTTGAACTCGATTGTCAATAATAAATTCATATTAGGCAGCAGGTGTGTTGAACAGAATAGATCGATTAAAATGAATAAAAAGGGATCATCTTGTCTTTAGGAACAGTTCTGCGTGCGTAAGAAGAAATTCGTTCCATAATTATTATACTCCGTGAAAGGATAGAATTTGATAACCAGATTTGAAAATCTTTTTTTAGCAGAACTGATTAAGACTTATATATTATTAGTGTTATATTATGAGTAGTATTCAACTTCTGCAAGCAAAAAGCTAGTTTTTATAAATATATTAAAATGAATATCGACTGCTTTCAAGCTGCCAGAAAAGAAACCACTACTCCTTCGATCCTTAATATAAGACCTTTTTAATTAATTTAATTAGATTAAAGAAGTTAGATAAGTTAGTTAATTATAAGAAATATGACATGTTTTTTCTAAAACACCATAATCATATTTTTTAATATCCTTCCTCCCTCACTTACTTAATTATACTTGAGAGAGTATCCATAAAAGTAATTTAGAATAAAAATTGATAAATAGGTCTTAGATTTAGGACCAAAATTAACTTAACAATCAGTTTTTATATTAAGGATTGAAGGAGCAGTTTCTTTGCGCACACATATATTTGGTAAAACACACGTTACCAAAATATCATACATTCTACGGTTATAAAATATCATACTGCTCCCGTCTTTAATATAGAACCTAATTGTTGATTGAATTTTGGTCTAAAATATCATACTTATTTCTCATATTTGTCAATTTTTTTCTAAATTATCCCTATAGATATTCCTCTCACCATAATCAAGTAAAAGAGGGACAGATGATGATAGTATTTTAAGAAAAACATGTCATATTTTTTATAATTAATTAACTTACCTAACTTTCTTAATTAATCAAATTAGTTAAATAAGTTTTATATTAAGAACCGGAAGAGTACATTTTATGTATATTATTATTTCACATAAAATAACCGGTTTTTGCTACCCCAAAAAAAAACTTATCTTATGGTGATAATATATGGCCAGCCAAGGCTCTTACAAATTCCCAATTTTTTTGAGGACCAAATTCCCAATTATTAAGAATTCTTCTTCAAGAAAGAGACGACTAGAAAGTCTTCTACATATGTTTTTGGGCCTCGGCCCAATGATAATATAATATAACCTAATATTATGACAGGGGTATTTAGAAACCCTCAAAATCAATTAAAAAAAATGTTTTTATATAAATTGAGACAAAAATTATGACTTCATAAATTTACTTTTGAGAGGTCAATCCAAGCACAACTGTAAGTGTCAACATCTACCATTCATCTAGCAAAAGGCAACTGAATGGAAACATCATGAGGACTTCTCTTTTTGGTCAAGAAGTCATGGATGAATGTAATGCATTGAGAATGCGCGGACATTCATTCATTGAATTCGATCAGATGGATCCATCATAAAAAGTAAACAACGTGGTCCACTGAAATCGCTGAGAAGGCCATTGCTGGATCTAATAATCATACAAGTTAATGAATACAATGCAACGAATAATAAGGATGGGCATAATTATACGAAAATAGTTGCAATTAAGCAACTTTTGAACACAGGAAATGTCAAACGATGTTGGTGAAGCTATGTATCGCAGGTATTTACGTGGATCCAGCCGCTATTACGACATTGGGTATCGCGTGAACGTCCTTAATGTCACCAAACCTCCCACTTCCTATACTCTGAGAATCGCATTCTCTTTTGCTCGAGTTCCAAAAATTAGTTGAGTCAGAAGAATTTGGTTTCAGTGAAGAAGAAGAAGAAGAAAACCCCACATGCCTTTGTCCACTCACAGTGAATCTCATGCTTTCAGAAGATCCCTGGTCCTCCATATCGAATACGCCACCACCAAGGAGCGAATCACCTCGGCTTACTGTTGTCACGTACTTTTGTAAGCTAGGCTCCATGACATCATCAGCGACATCTACCTCGGATTCTACAAAAGGGTGTTCCTTGACACTAGAATCTGGCACCCTCTTCGCATAGTGATTGGAGGAGATTCGACTTTGTACTGGCGTTGAGATCAG